>NC_143483.1:39983579-40283579 GCF_027475165.1 Benincasa hispida | reverse complement strand
TCTAAATTTCTTGCTTTCTTATCCACCTTTTACCCATATTTTCAAAAATCAAGCCAAAATTTAAAACTAAAAGAAAAAGTAGTTTTTAAAAATTTGTTTATGTTTTTGGAATTTGGCTAAGGAATAAGGATTCAACTCTTGTATTTAAAAAAATGCAAATCATTGTAAGAAAATATGAGGAAATAGGCTTAATTTTAAAAAACCAAAAACAAAAAATAAAATGGTTACCAAACGAGGTCGTGGTTTTCAAAAATTTATTTTCGTTTTTATAATTTGACTAGGAATTCAAGTTTGTCTTCCCTAATTGTGAGAACCATAGTTTAGAGGTTTGGAGAAAATAAGCATAAATTTTAAAATTAAAGCTTGACTAAGGTTTTGACAACGTTAATAGAAAATAGATAACAAAACGTATAAACTTTTGGATTGTAACTAGGTGTTTAATAAGCTTAATTTTTAAACAACAAATTCAAAAAAAAAAAAATTATATGCTTATCAGATGAAGCCTAAATAATTATAATTAAAATAAACTAAATAGATCTTGCTATCAAGTCCAAAATACAATGATCAAATTTATAATTTAGGCCCCATTTAGAAACGACTTAATTTTTGGAGTTCTATTTATGAAATTTATTTGTATTTATTTATTTATTTTTTAGTTATGATTTTCATTTTTGTTAAGGATTTAAATTTTTAGTCAAATTTTAGAGAAAAAAATTAAGTTTTTGAGAACTAATTTTTATTATTTCTAAAACGACTACGAAGATGGATAAAAAAATAATAATTTTATAAACTTTTTTTTTTTTTTTTAAAAAAAAAAAACTTATAACATATGAGGTATAAAACGGTAAGTTAATTACTAAAAATATATTTTTAGTTGGACAATTGTTTTAAATAACAAAATTATTGAATATATTTTTAAATATAGAAAAATCTCATTGCGATAGACAATGATAGTTACTAATAGATGACTATCATTGTCTATTACTGTTTGATAGACAATAACATTTTACTATATTTATAAATAAGTTAATTTATTTTCATATATTTAAAAACAACCCATTTTGAGTCTCCATATTTCTATTTTTATTTTATTAAAAAACGTGATTAAATTGTTTGAAGAAGTTTGTATTTTTTTTACAAAAGAAAAGTATCTAATTTTTCGAAAATATTTTTTCCGTACAGTTCTATCAATTCTTATTTTGTCTGTCACGGTAAACATAATTCAATTGACATGCGAATATACTAATAATTACGAGAGCTCATTTGAATCTCCCCATACCAACTATACAAAAAAAAAAAAAAAAAAAAAAAAGGCATTATTTGACCTAAACTTTCATATTTATTTTCCTTTTAGTCGTTAGGCTTTCAATATTCCTTTTTAACAATATGTGTGTTTTTTCATTAATGAACTTTACCTAGAAATTTTTTTTAATTTTTTACCGGTAATAAATTCTTAGGTGCATTTGCATCAAAATTCAAATCACACATAATAATAATAATAATAATAATAATAATAATAATAATAATAATAATAATAATAATAATAATAATAATAGAAGTATTAATTTATCACATGACAAATCATGATTAAATAATTGAGTGAGATGCACAAAAATTAGTGTAACCCTATGATGCACTCGAAAAATACTTTGGTGCATCTTAGATTGTACTCATTTTGTGCAGCTTAATCATGTATCCAATCACAAGTTGTCACATGACAAATTTTTCTTTTAAAATATATATACATACTCTTGTGATGGAAAAGAATACATGAAAATCGGTGCAACTTTTTCTATTTTTTTAAACCAAACTTTGATCTAAGTTAAGAAGAACGTATATAAACATGTCAATTACCATAAAACTAAGTTCAATTTGACGAGGATGTATTATTGTTATTATTATTTTGAAACAGACGATGTATCTTTTAGCATCTTAATTTTGGACCATATTTTTTAAAAATGAAAATATGAATAAAATTTAAGTATTCACTTGTCACAGTTGGGGAGTTGACAATAAATACAATGAGCTATATACATACAAATGTGATATTAAATACTATGAGCCATGTGTAGTAGCCCACCCAAGTTTTGAACTAAAGTCAATAATTTCCACTTTACTACAGAAAAGTAGGTATTTAATGGCTGTTTGTTTGGTTACCTTACTACTTTGAGTTTCTTGTTCTATATTCCTTGAAAATATAGAAGGAGAAATTAAAAAAGAAAAAATATTGGTATTTCCATTTTTGTGGTTTTTCATTATTAGGAAAAGAATGCGCATAGCAACCAAATATTCCAGCTTTTTTATCACTATGATTTTTATTTTCTTAAAAAAAAATAGAAAAAACACTTAAAGTTAACCTTTTAAAAATAAATATTTCAAAGTGTAAGTTAGGTTCTAATACAACAAGACATTTTAAATTTGCTAACTAAAATGAGAGTTAGTTTTCAATTAATGACAAAAATACATATTATTGAATTTGATAATAATTATAAATTGATATGTGTTATAAATTAATTTGAATAGGACCATGATAATTTCTAAGTATTGTCACATGTCTTCATTATGGTTATTTGATTAGGTAGGCCTAGAGTTTAGTCAAATTGAGTCATAAAATAATAGTTCCCAAGTCCAAAATCAAATAAGTCAAATTGTGGTATAGAGCTACAAAAATATATGAGAATTGAAAAGCGCCTAATTTTTTTTTAACATGTTACAAAATCAAAAATTAAAAAATAAAAAACGTAAAAGAAAAATCAACACACATATATACGTGGTTCACTAATGGTATGCAAGTTACGTCCACGGGACAAAGGGAGAACAATATCACTAGAGAGAATGTTTTCTGAATACACAAATGGCACCTCTAGGGTTAAAGAGTTTATATAACGCACTACTCTAAACTCTAGGGTCATAATCGTAAATAACTACAAATAAGTAATATGCTAAATACAAATTCTAAATAGGTTTCGTGGGCGTTGCCCCCAAACCCCCACTAGGTTGCACCGCCCCTAGACCTCGGTAGGACCCCCGTACTTGGTTGTTCAAAGCTCCAATGAACAAATTCAAGGCATTCCAACAAATCTACACCTTGACTTGAATTTTCTCCCAGATAACAGATGTATCAGATGCAACATAAAAAACATTGCTAGACGTACTCAGACTACTCCTTCATGCCTTAAAGTGTCCCACAAAGGGAACCACTAACAATTCAAAACATTCAGCAAGTCCAAACAATGTCGGGACTTGCCTTGTGGAATCAGTTTGGTGAACATATCAATAGGGTTATCAGCAGTATCAATTTTCATCACTTTAACTTTCCACTAACCTCTTAAGAAGTGATATCTTGCATCGATGTGCTTAGTTCTTTCATGATGAATTCATCCTTGGCTAGGCATATTACACTTAAACTATCACAATATACAATAGCTTAGTCATGATGCAAACCAAGATCACCAAGTAACCCCCTCAGCCATATTCCCTTTTTAGCAGCTTTGTCAAGGCCATGTACTCTGCTTCAGTAGTAGACAAAGTAATTGTGGGTTGTAAGGTTACCTTCCAACTAATAATGAACCACCCAGAGTGAACACATAGACAATCATAAGTCTCCTACTGTTAATATCTCCAACATAGTCAGAATCAGAATAACCAGTCATCGAACACTTTGTGTCATTCCCATAAACAAGACCAACATCAAATGTACCTCTTGTTGGGGTTGATGCCTTAAACTTTCGTAGGGTCTTGTAGTTTGTAAACACCTGTATGAACAAACACTTGTTATGTAATAATATGAGATATTTTCTTCACTATTGTCTATTAAATATGAGATATTCTATTTGCATTTACCACAAACAATTAAACTAAGATCCCTGGTTGTCATTGTAACTTAAACATGTATGTGGAGACATATAAGTGGATCATCCCTTAAGTGATAACCTAAATGGTCTGTAGTATATAGATATAGGAGGGAAACCTTATCCTGGTGACACTATAGATACGACCCACTTTGTAGATAGTTACAAGTGCTGTGACATACTACAAATATTTTGATCCTGATCATTCATGTAAAGACATGCGAGCAGGGGTGTCTTATACAAAGGAGTTTGTATAAGACCGGACCACGAAGTGTTTAGTCTCGTTATATAACGTCGTTCATGACAGAGACTTTCATTTCACTATAATGACCATAGGCAACATGACCTTAATCCTGAGTGAGTTGGGAACTCCTACTTATGAGGCCATTCCTTTGATTTGCATGGGTGCGAGTGGCCAGATTGCTGACTCAAACCTACCACTTTTGGGGATTCGTCTGATTGGGGAGCTGGAAACTCAGCTACACAAGATGAAATTCACTCCTTCCCCGAAGTAGGGGTAAGTAGATAGATTGCTCCCTTAAGAACTGATTCTGGGGCTTGAATGATGTAGCGCCACACACATTCTCAAGGCCTGAGAGGTGTCCACTCATAGTAGGACTATGATGTATTGTTCATCAGAGAAATCAGTGGTACTTAAGGAGTTAGATGTAACTATAGGGGCAAAATGGTAAATTGGCCAAGCTATACTTACTAGCGATCTATGAAGAGTTATCATACTGTTGACTAGTTATATCTAATGGACACATAAATATATATGTAGTGAGAAGAGTGTAGCTGTCGGTCTTTAGTGGAATGCCCGAAAGTTAATGGATGGTGGATCTCGTGATTAAAGAGTTTAGTAAGCTATCCACGTACCGTTGGAGCTTCAAGCTATTGGTCCATAAGGTCCCCTTGGTAGCTCAATGGATTCAAGTTGGGAATTAGTTTGAAGTGTTCAAATTAACAAAAGGAAGTTTGATTATATATGATATGATTAAATTGGTTCAATTATATGTGATATAATTGATATGATGTATGAGATACATTAATTGGAGGAATTTGCTATAAATATGATTTATATCAAGTAATGGAGAAAAGGACTATGGTTTAAATATTACATATGATGTGATATTAAAACTATAGGTTATAAATATAATATGACAAGTTAGTTGTTATATTTATTTATAATTAAAATAATTATATGATAATTGTGGATAGTTTCTTCTTTAACCGTGCGTGAAAGTGAGAGGTTATGTTCAGTTTTCATAAATGAAGGATAAAATGAAAAATGTTTTCATTCTGAAAGGGATCACTTCATTAAGAGCATTACTAATCGTTTAGCTGACTAGAGACTATACGATAGCCTTCTAGGTGAGAGCCTATACGATCGTGTAACACGCTTTTTACTAAACGATCGTGTAAAGCGATTTACTAAACGATCGTGTACCTGCTGAGTTTTACTAAATGATCAAGCACATAAAGTCTACATGATAGACAGTACATTCTCCCATTTGCTTGGTCATTTGGTTCGATCCTTGTTTCCTCCATCCCTTTACCAAATTCATAACAGAGCCCACACCTCTTGGATTCTCACTCCAAAAATATCAAGGTTTTTGAGTGGTGGTGTCTAAGAGGGTTTTTATTCGTGGAGAAGATTGTTCGTGACCACTAAACGATTGAGTAGGCGATCTTGGTGAGAGTGAGAGATTGTTGTCCAAGTTCTTCACAAGAGAGAGAAATCAGTAGAAGAAGAGTTCTTCAAAGGTATGTCTCTCGTTCCTTTTGTATTTAATTTTGAAAGCATGTTGTAATTGTTAGAAGATGCATAACTAGTTTGTATGTTTATGAATGCCTTTAATTCTTTCACAATGGATTTGGATCGATCGTGCTTCCACTCATGGATTCTCTTCGATAAGAGTTCCTTCAATTGGTATCAGGTTCTGATATTCAAAATTCATTGCTGTATAGAATTGCATTTACATTCTTAGTGGGTAAAGCATGTCTGCATTCTGTTTAGAGTTGTTGAAGGGCCTACTCCATCAACAAGAGTTGTTAATGGAAGTTCATCTAGTACGTCAGATCCACTTCAAGTGTTGAGGGAACCTCGATGTAGTGGAAGGGTTGCGAATCCACCTGTTTGCTATATGGGCTTCACTGAAATCCTGGCTATGGTAGCCGATAGTGAGGTTGAGGATCCTTTTCTTATCAGAAGGCAATAAAGGATGTTGACTGGGATGAATGGGTCAAAGCCATGGATCTGAGATGGACTATATGTACTTCAACTCAGTATGAGATCTTGTAAATCAATCTGATGGGGTTAAACCTGAAGGAAATCGGATTCGCGATTCCCATGAGCAACGGAAGAAAGATAATTCCAAATTACAATCATGAATGAACAATGCATTTACAGTCGACTTCAAACAAACAGTTACACAATTCATACAAAGAAATTATAGCATGAATAAACTCAAATGAACAGAGAGCAAACTTTACACACATTTGAAGATGCGTCTTCACGCTCTGTTGTGCGACCGCTCGAACAATCAGTAACCTTGAATGCTCGATCTACACAATCGCAACACCGCACGAACAAAGCACGAACACTTCGCGCTCGTCCTCAACGATCGCCTCAGTCACGAACTCCTCAGCAACAACGCGAACAACCTCTAGAAAACCTCGACGGCATCGAGTTGAGTCAGACACCACCAACAAGGCTACCTTGGTATTCTTGTTGTGAGAATCCAAACGGCGGGCTCTGTTCGGACTTGGTGTGAGGTAGACGAACGGAGGAAATACCAATCGCATACACGACTAGGTAACTGGAGATGGCAGAGACCTATCGTATAGGTCGATGCCCAATCATTTAAATAAAGCTAAGCGACCGTCTAGCAAAAGCTATGCAATTATTTAGCCCATCGTTTAGCTCGGTCTGCCGCCTACAGACTTTACACGATCGTTTACTTAGGGCAAACGATCGTCTAGCAAAACTATGCGGTCGTTTAGTAAATACTACATCATCGTTTAGCTCGCCAAGTCGTCGTTTAGTAAATCCGTATTTACTTGACGACTACATGAGTTTCTTTTGCGCGAGAGAGAAAACTCAAAAAACTTTTTCAATCTTTTGTAAAACTTCTTTTCAAAATAGGAAAACCACTTTCCTTTTAAACTCACGATTACCATGAATTCAATAACCACCTACTCACTTAGTTATTAAAGAAAAAGAATTAATTATCCAATAATTAATATTATTATAAAATATAAATGATAACCAACTTATCATACTATATTTATAATCTATAGTTTTAATATTTCATCTAATGAAATATATAAACCATAATTCTTTTTCTATTCCATGGTACTTAATGTAAATCTCATTTACAGAAATCCTCCAATAGATGTATCTCATACATCAAACCGATTATATCATATATAATCAAAATACCTCTTGTTAATTTGAAAATTTCAAATCAACACCAAGAACTGATCCTTAACTGAATCCATTAAGCTACCAAGGGGACCTCATGGACTTGTAGCTCGAAGCTCCAACGATACGTGAATAACTAACTAAACTCTTTAGTCACGGGATCAACCATCCGTTAACTGCTAGGCACTCCACTAAAGACCGACAACTGAACTCTCTTTACCACAGATATATTATGTGTCCATTTTAACCAATGAGCAGTGCACAACCCTTCACAGATCGCTCGTAAGTACAGTTGAGCCAATAACCGTTATGCCCCTGTAGTTACATCTGTCTCCTTAAGTACCACTAATCCCTCTAATGAACATAAGTCATAGTTCTACTATGACTGAGTCTTCTTTTTCAAAGAGAAGTTGTGGACACTATGTTCAAGCCCAAAATCAGCCATTAAGGGAGCAATCTCTCTACTTATCCCTACTTCGGGAAAAAAAGTGATTTCCATCTTGTGAATTGAGTTCCCAACTCCCAGATCAAACAAGTCCTTAAAAAGGTAGGCATGTTGAGTTGGCAATCTGGCCACTCTCACCTGTACTAATCAAAGAACTGCCCTCAAAGGCAGGAGTTCCCAAAACTCTCAGGATTGAGGTCGTGTCACTTATGGTCGTTTAGGTGAGATGTAAGTCTCTAGTATCAACGACATTATATACAGAGTCTAGGCATCTCGTGGTCTAGGTCTTATACAAACTCTTTGTATAGAACACCCCCGCTCGCACGTCTCCACATGAATGGTCAGGATCTATCATTTGTAGTAGTTTATAACACTTGCAAACCTCTACAAAGTGAGCCGTATCCGTAGTGTCACCAGGATTAGGTATCCCATTAATTCTTATACTATAGACCTATTTAGGTTATCACTTAAGGCATGATTTACTTGTATATCATATATACATGCTTAAGTTCACATAAGATAACCAAGGAGTTTTGTTTATTGGATACGAGTAAATGCCAGAATTAAATAACACTTATTTTATTCATTAAATAATGTGCATCTTTACAAAACAACAAGATTCCGGGAGAATTAGAACACCATTCCCAACAATCTTCTACTTGTCCTAATGACTTGGGAGACTAATGTACAATACAATATAAAAATGTACAATATACAATAAACTAAGGCATACCCCAATATCATCTCCCACTTGCCCTAGACAAGATGTCGCATGTCCTGTAGATCCAGACCTCAAGGTGATCCTCGAACACTTTAGCCCATTAGGGCCTTTGTAAGGGGATCAACAACGTTGTGCTCTGATGCGATTTTCGGGACTATCACATCACCTCGATGCACAATCTCCCTGATCAGGTGATATTTTTGTTCTATATGCTTACCCCGACGATGATTCCGAGTCTCCTTTGAATTTGTCACAACCCCGTTGTTATCATAATACAGTGTGATCAACAAATCCATATTTGGAACAACTTCTAAATCGAAAAGGAGCTTCCTCAACCAAACAGCCTCTTTAGTTGCTTCACAAGTTGTTACGTATTTGGCTTCCATAGTGGAGTTCGCGATGCATCCTTGCTTGATGCTTCGCCAGACTACAACCCCTCCATTCAAAGTAAACAATGACCTCGATGTCGATTTGCGAGAATCTCGATCGGTCTGAAAGTCAGAGTTCGTGTATCTTGTAAGGATCAGATCCTTACCTCCATACACAAGTATATAGTCCCTCGTTCTCCAAAGATACTTGAGGATCGTCTTAAACGTCGTCCAGTGATCAAATTTTGGATTGGACTGATATCGACTGACAATCCTACAGCAGAAGCATAGGGAATCCGTCTCATTTCCTCAACCTCTTGAGGTGTCTTAGGATATTGATCCTTAGACAGAACGATTCCATGCCTGAAGGGTAACAAACCCCTCTTGGAATCCTGCATCCTGTACCTGATCAACATTTGATCAATGTACGATGCCTGAGACAAGGCTAACCGTTTGTTCTTACGATCCCAAATGATCTGAATCCCTAGAACATATTGTGCCTCACCCAAATCTTTTATTTGGAACTCTTAATGTCAGTCAGATACACTATATCATTCCCAATGAGTTAGATATTATCCACATACAGTACCAGAAAGCTACTGAGCTGTTGATGATCTTCTTATATACATAAGACTCATCAACATTTTGGTCAAAGCCAAACGACTTGACAGCAGTGTCGAACCTGATGTTCCAAGGGTTATATCCAGGTGGAGGGAGTCATCTATGAGGAGACTTTCTTGCTTGTTACCATGTTGAAGTCTATCTGCATCTGCTTGTCTATTGCCTCATATTATGACTATGAGATATGGCAAATAGAAGTCGAGACTGCCTTTCTGAATGGTAATCTTTAGAAGACCATTTATATGGTGCAGCTCGAGGGATTCTGTTGTGGCATAAAATGCTGTTTCTTATGCTTATTCACACTACTTACAGCATGCGAACAAATATGAATACGGATGAATGAATCATATGTGCTCATGTTGCCATAAACTTGATGACATAAAGATGGAAATGGAATGTGGATGCTGTGTTATGCATGACTACTTCTAGACATATGCATTGTTAACTAAATGCTTATGGTATGCTATGGAGTAATGCTTTGTCACAAGTTTCCTTGCGCTGAAACCAAGTATAATTCCAACGCAAGTTTCTCGGATTGGTCCGAGGTCGAACACAGGGATTCTTGTCGTTAGTGTGTTACATTTGTGATATATGCGACCGATGTTTTTACAATTAATAAAGATTGTGTTTGTACAGGAAATTAAATTGCGGTAAAGTAAAATTGTGCAGATAAACTACAGTTGCGTTAATAAAATAAAGTGCGATAAAAATAAACCTAAGCTAATGTGATGCAAGATACAAGATACATGATATACATGATGCTGAGTTCGAGACCGATGACAAGTCTTTATGTATGAATCAGAAGGGGAAAGGATAATTAGTACAAACATTGCAAGCTTGTTAATTGCGTTAAAGATATAACTAAGGTTCCGCTTTCCCTTGGCGTATACCTCTCGGTGATCGGCTGCGTTCCCATATCTCTATGGTGAAATAGGGATGAACGTGATGAACACAAGGTTGCAACCATCTCTGGAAGTACTTCTCGTTTTAGTTAACGCATTCTTCCAACCCTCTCTCGATAGGCAGAATGGCATCTTCACTTCTGCTCTCACAGGTGAAGATGCCGTCTAGCATGCTTTGACTAAACATAATTATTTCCTTAACCCAATTAATTTACTTGTTTAATTCTTGCTAATTACCCATGGGATTAAGAAAACGTCATGGAGAAAGTGAATTATGCTCTTCTTGCCCAGAGGCTTACCTCTCGGCCTTGTCTCTTAATTCTTCCCAGATCTGCTTAGATTAGTCGCTCAACTAGTCTCTCTCTTAGATCAGCATATACACTTTTCTATGTATTCAAGCATCCTTTTTCGGTGGAATGGCCGGAGCTATTTATAGGCTAAGCTTTGACTCTTTGCATTGTGTTCCCCACTTTATTGTTAAGGCAGTTATGGAAATGGTGGAGTGAATATTCCTTCTGTTACACAATCAATCCCGTCCGAAATGCACAACGGTCAGCTGTACACGTGTCAGAATCCTCCGCATTTGCGTTGCTCTTTACATCTTCGATCGTTTGCCCGTATGCAATGTTGTTTTTTATTACCGCATGCGGTTGAGATTGCGTTGATCGTTTAGCTCTTGATCGATTGTCGCATGCACCGTCATTGCGTTGATCGTCTATTGATTCCTGAACGATGGGAGCAATGCGACGTAGATGCGTTGTTCTTTTTATCTTGAACACATGTGGTGACTTGATTTCCTGCAAAACAGACTTGAAATATTCTTTTCTACCATCAGAATGACGTCAGTGGGTGTATTGACGACAATTTATAATTCTTCCATTTGTTAGCTAATTTCTATATAATTGACGTAACTTTTCTTTCTTTTGGCCGCAATATGTAAATAAAACAGTATAAATAACTTGTATTTCTACAAGTTATCAGATTCATAGCCCAAGGTCAAGAGCAAAAAGTTTGCAAACTGAATCGGTCCATTTATGGGCTAAAATAGGCGTCTTGATCTTGGAACATTCGATTTGATATTACGATCAAATCGTACGACTTTGACCAAAAAGTTGATGAGCCTTGTGTCTACAAGAAAATCATCAACAGTTCAGTAGTTTTTCTTAGTGTTGTATGTCGACGATATCCTACTCATTGGGAATGATGTAGGTTTACTGACTTTAGTTAAGAACTAGCTAGCAACCCAATTCGAAATGAAAGATTTGGGAAAGGCTCAGTTTGTTCTTGGTATTAAGATTTTTTGGGATCGAAAGAACAAAGTGCTAGCGTTGTCTCAGGCATCGTACACTGAAAAAATGTTGCTCAAGTACTCGATGTAGAACTTCAAAAGGGACCTATTTCCTTCTTAGCATGGAGTTATATTGTCTAAGGAAATGTGTCCTAAGACACCTAAAGAGGTTGAGAAGATGAGACAAATCCCCTATGCATTTTCCATTGGTAGTTTGATGTATGTGATGTTGTGTACTAGACCAGACATCTGCTATACTTTGGGATAGTCAGTAGATATCAGTCTAATCCAGGACAGGGTCACTAGACCGCCGTCAAGAACATCCTCAAGTATCTTTGGAGACTGAAGGACTACATGCTCGTGTATGGATCTAAGGATTTGATCCTTACTAGATACACGGACTCTGACTTTCAGACTGATAAGGATTCTCGAAAATCCACTTCAGGCTTAGTGTTCACTCTTAACGGAGGAGTTGTAGTGTGGCGAAGAACTAAGCAGGGGTGCATCACTGACTCCACGATGGAGGCCAAGTATGTAGCGGCTTGTGAAGCTACTAAGGAGGCCGTTTGGCTCAGGAAGTTCCTGACTGATCTGGAAGTTGTTCCAGACATGTCTAGACTCATCACTCTTTATTGTGATAATAATGGTCCTATGGCGAACTCCAGGGAGCCTAGGAGTCACAAGTGCGACAAACATATAGAGCATAAGTATCATCTCATCCGCGAGATAATGCATCGAGGAGATGTGATAGTTACGAAGATCGGTTCAGAGCACAACGTTGCTGACCCGTTTACGAAGGCTCTCCTACAGGTTTTAGGGTCACCTTAAGAGAATGGATTTACGGGACCGTGGCTAGACTAGGGCAAGTTAGAGATTTTTCTACTGGGCCTTAGTGCCTAGTGCCCTAGTTTATTGTTTTGTACTTGTTGTTATCTTGTACACCCACTCACTTTAGAACAAGTGGGAGATTGCTGGGATTGATGCCCTAAACTCTCGTAGGGTCCTGTAGTTTGTAAACACCGTATGAACAAACGCTTGTGATTAATAATATGAGATATTTTCCTCACTGTTGTTTATGAAATATGAGATATTTGATTTTCATTTACTATAAACCAATAAACTTAGATCTTTGGTTGTCATTGTAACTTAAGCATGTATGTGGAGACATACAAGTGAATCATGCCTTAAGTCATAACCTAAATGGCTTGTAGTATATGGATATCGAAGGGAAACTTTCTTGGTGACACTACGGATACGACCCGCTTTGTAGATAGTTACAAGTGTTATGACATACTATGTATGGTCTGATCCTGATCATTCATGTGGAGACATGCGAGCGGGGGTGTCCTATACAAAGAAGTTTGTATAAGACCGGACCACAAAGTTTTTAGTTTTGTTATATAACACCGTTCATGATAGAGACTTCCATTTCACTAGGATGACCATAGGTAACATGACCTTAATCCTGAGTGAGTTTGGAACTCCTACCTGTGAGGGTGTTCCTTTGATTTGCATGGGTGCGAATGGCTAGATTGCCGACTCAAACCTACCACTTTGGGGATTCGTTTGATTAGGGAGCTGGGAACTCAGCTATACAAGATGGAATTCACTTCTTCTTAAAACAGGGGTAAGTAGATAGATTGCTCCCTTAAGGGCTGATTCCAGGGCTTGAACGATGGGGCGCCACACACATTCTCAAGGCCCGAGAGGTGTCCACTCATAGTAAGACTATGATGTTTTGTTCATTAGAAGAATCAGTGGTACTTAAGGAGTTAGATGTATCTATAGGGGCAAAACGGTAAATTGGCCCATCTGTACTTACGAGCGATCTGTTAAGGGTATCGTACTGTTGATTGGTTATATCTGATTGACACAAAAATATATCTATAGTGAGAAGAGTGCAGCTGTCGGTCTTTAGTGGAGTGTCCAGAAGTTAACGGATGGTAGATCTCGTGATTAAAGATTTTAGTCAGCTATTCACGTACCGTTGGAGCTTCAAGCTACAGGTCCATAAGATCCCCTTGGTAGCTTAAGGATTCAAGTTGAGAATCAGTTTGAAGTGTTCAAATTGACAAGAGAGAGTTTGATTATATATGATATGATTAAACTGGTTCAATTATATGTGATATAATGGATATGATGTATGAGATACATTAATTGGAGAAATTTGATATAAATATGATTTATATCAAGTAAAGGAGAAAAGGACTATGGTTTAAATGTTACATATGATGTGATATTAAAACTATAGGTTATAAATATAATATGTTAAGTTAGTTATTATATTTATTTATAATTAAATATTTATTATATTTATTTATAATTAAAACAATTATATGATAATTGTGGGTGGTTTCTCCTTTAACCGTGCGTGAAAGTGGGAAGTTATGTTCAGTTTTCATAACTGAAGGATCAAATGAAAAATGTTTTCATTTTGAAAGGGATTGCTTCATTAAGAGCATTATTAATCGTTTAGCTAACTAACACGATAGCCTTCTAAGCGAGAGCCTAAACAATCGTGTAATGCGCCTTTTAATAAATGATCGTGTAAAGCAATTTACTAGGCAATTATGTACCAATCGAGATTCACTAAATGATCAAGCCTGTTTTTCTAAACGATTGTGTACCTGCTGAGTTTTACTAAATGATCAAGCACATAAAGACTATGCGATAAACAGTACATTCTCTCACTTGCTTGGTCGTTTGGTTTGATCATTCTTTCCTCCATCCCTCTACCAAATTCATAACATAGCCCACACCTCCTGGATTCTCACTCCGAGAATACCAAGGTTGCCGAGTGGTGGTGTCTAAGATGGCATTTGTTTGTGGAAAAGATTGTTCGTGACCATTTGACGATTGGGTAGGCGATCTGGGCTAGAGCGAGAGATTATTGTCCAAGTTTTTCACAAGAGCGAGAGATCGATAGAAGATGAGTTCTTCAAAGGTATGTCTCTCGTTCCTTTTTTATTTAATTTTGAAAGTATGTTGTAATATTAGAAGATGCATAACTAGTTTTTATGTTTGTGAATGCCTTTAATTCTATCACAATGGATTTGGAACGATCGTGCTTCCACCTATGGGTTCTCTTCGATAAGAGTTCCTTCACCTCCAAGGCTAAAAACCCTCTTAACAGCTTGCCAATGCTCCTTCCTAGGTTGACTTATGAACCTATTGACAACATTAACAACATGGGCAAGATCAGGCTTAATATAAACCATAATATACAATAAACTTCCCATTGCACTAGCATAAGGAACTCGAGACATATAGTCCTTCTCACCTTCAGACTGTGGTGAAAGCACAGATGACAAATGAGCTGGGAGTATCTATAAGCTTAGCTGATGACATACCAAAATTGGATGATATTTTCTGAATATAGCCTTTCTGTGACAAGAAAAGTTTATTTTTATCTTTGTCCTTATAGATCTTCATACCCAAAATTTTATGAGCAGCACCCAAATCCTTCATATTAAACTTAACAACGAGATGGTTCTTCAATTTATGAATCTCAGACTTGAACTTTGTAGTTATGAGTATATCATCTGCATATAAAAGTAGATAAATTATTGAACAGTCATCAGCTTTGTTGTGATATACACAACAATCATACAGACTCCTGTTATAGCTAAGTCTATCCATATAGCTATCAAATCGTTTGTACCATTGCCTTGGAGATTACTTTAGCCCATACAAGTTTTCTTTAACTTGCAAACATAATCTTCTTTACCTGGATACTGGAACTCATCTGCCTAGGTCATATAAATCTCTTCTTCCAATTCTCCATGAATGAAAGCCGTCTTCACATCTAATTGCTCAAGTTCTAAATTTTGATGTGCTACTATAACTAGTAACACCCTGATAAAAGTATGTCTAACTACTGGTGAGAAGATCTCGTTATAATCAACTCCTTGCCTCTGTGTGAACCCTCTGGCAACAACTTGAGCTTTATATTTAATACCCTCTGAAGGTGATATTCCCCCATTTTTATTAAAGACCATTTATAAGTGAAAAATTTTCTCTCCTTAGGCTGTTTAACTAATTTTCATGTCTGATTTTTTGTCAAGAGGTTCCATCTCATCCCTCATAATAGCAATTCATTGAGCAGACTCACTACATGACACAACTTCTCTATAGGTGGATGGCTCATGAGGATCCACCTCTTCAGTAACCTTTAGGGCAAAAGTAACCATATCTTCAACACTAAATCTTTTTGCTCTGTCATGAGCTATACTCAGTTAATCTACTTGTGAGCAAGAATTCTCAGGCAAAACAATTTCTGATATTTCAGGCATATCAGTTTCTGGCTGAACATCAGATTCTATAGTAACATGCTAATCTTGTCTACACTAGTGTTGTAATTCATTCACAACTGAAGTGAATTGCATCTTCACTTGTTTATCAACACTACTACTTTCTCCCACATCAATAGACGTCACAAAAGGCTTCACAGTTGAGTTAATGATAAGTAAAGATGCATAAAACAGAAGCTAACATAATCATTAAGCACTCTAATTAAACTTAATTTGAGAAAGCATGTTGAAAAACAATTTTTAACAGAAAGAGGGTTTCATTATATATACCTTTGTAGATTTCCACTTGCTCCTTGCTTAATCCACAAAATTAGAACTCCAAATCTCCAGTAGACCACCAAGAGGATCTTCTATACTATTCTCAACCTTGGATTAAGTGGTGGAAACTCATAATTGAGAGGGACTTAGGTGGATTTTATAAAGCTTTAAAGCAAAATAGTTTTTTCTGAAAATTATTTTCAAAATTCAGAATGCATGAAGCCTTAATCTCTAAATATTGAAGCTTTTATCATGTTGAAGCATGCAAACACTAACCAATTCAGCTAATTGACACTTCAATTCGCACTTAGATAGTGGAGAATGTCCTAAAACTTGCAGTTTGTAAACATTAAACATATTCTATTCACAATAAAGGTATTATTGAGATTTCATTCAATAAAAGTATTATTGAATTGCATTTATAAATTCCTAAATCTAATAAACTAACATATGACTATAACATGAATATTTAAACTTTATTTAGAGACATAAAAGAGGATCAAGTTTTAGTATGTAGCCAAAATGGTCTATAAGTACATGGATAGGGTTGGGTATCTTATCTTGGGGACACTATTGATGCAACCCGCTTTGTATATTGATATAAACGATGTGATATCAAAGTAGCTCGTGTGGAAACATGCGAGTGGGGGCATCTTATACAAAAGATGTTTGCATAAGATCGAACCACGACATAGTCACTTTTTCTTTATAACGACTGTATATTGTTAAAATTGATTATTTCAATTTGATGACCTAAGGTAACTCGATCTTACTCCTGAGCTAACTCTGAACTCCTTGTTATTCAGGATTATCCTTTAATTTGCATGGGTGAGAGCGGCTCAACATTGCCGCTTAATAAGCCTTCCATTTTAGGGGTAAGACTAGATAAATAGTTGGAGACATAGTCCTATAAGACGAAATTCACTCTTACTCGTTTTAGGATTAGCATATAGGTTGTTCCCTTAAGTACTTATTCCTAGTCTTGAACAAAGGAGCCCCACCCTCTCTATGTCTGGGAGGAACTTAGTTTATTGGTAGGACAATAAATCAATTGTTCATTAGAGGATTAGTGTAAAATGATAATTTAAAATGTTCATTAGAATAGTGTGAATAAAATTGATTAATTAAATCTTTCGCACAAGCGTTGTGATGAATAAAATTGATTATAACTTGACTACTCTTGTAAATGAATTAGACTTACCAATCACTAATGAAAAATAAAAATCAAGAAGGGGAAGCAAATGTTGTTACCCAAAAGAAATTTCAGAAGAGATCGACATCTAGTATGAAATCTTCTGAAAAGAAGTCTGGAACTTCAAAGGATAAGAATATCCAAATGAAGAAAGACGGAAAAGGGAAGAAAAAAGCCCCTGCTAAGAAAAACAAGACAAAAGTTGCAAAAGGAAAGTATTCTCATTGCAATGAAGATGGGCATTGGAAATGGAATTGCCCTAAATATCTTGTAGAAAAGAAGGCTGAGAAGGCAAACCAAGGTAAATATGATTTACTAGTAATTGAAACATGTTTAGTGGAAAGTTCTCTTTTAACCTGGATACTAGATTCAGGCGCTGTTAATCATATTTTCACTTTCATTCAAAAAGTTAGTTCCTGGAGGCAGCTATTGGAGAACGAGATAGCTTTCAAAGTGGGAACATGTGAAGTCATTTCGGCTCGAGTAGTGGGAGATCTTAAGTTATTTTTTGGAGATGCTTACATTTTGTTGGAAAATGTATACTATGTACCTAATAAGAAAAGGAACTTAATTTCAATCTCTCTTTTTTAGAATATATGTACAAAGTTACTTTTGATATAAATGAAGTGTTCATTAATTTAAGAGGTGCCCAAATATGTTCTACTAAACTTGAAAATAACTTATATATGTTAAAACCAACTGAGGCAAAAGCTATTTTAAATATAAGGATGTTTAAAACAGTTGAAACACATAATAAGAAACGAAAAATTTCTCCTAACGCCTATCTTTGGCACTTAAGACTTGGACACATAAATATCAATAGGATTGAGAGGTTAGTAAAGAATAGACTTCTATATCAGTTAGAAGAAAATTCTCTACCTCTATGTGAATCATGTCTTGTAGGTAAAATGACTAAGAGATCTTTTACAGGAAAATATCTAATAGCCAAAGAACCTCTAGAGCTTGTGCATTCAAATCTTTGTAGTCTGATTAATATCAAAGCTCGAAGAGGATTTGAATATTTATTAGTTTCATTGATGACTATTCAAGATATGGTTATGTTTACCTAATACGTCATAAGTTCGAAGATCTTGAAAAGTTCAAAAAGTATAAGACAGAGGTTGAGAACTTATTAGATAAAAACATTAAGACACTTCAATCAGATTGAGGTGGTGAATATATGGATTTAGAATTCCAAAAATATTTGATAGAACATGGAATTCAATCCTAACTTATTGCACTTGGTACACCACAATAAAATGGTATAGTAAAAAAGAGAAATAGAAATCTGTTAGACATGGTTCGTTTGATGATGAGTTACGTCCAGTTACTTAAAATCTATTGGTTATAAGTGGATCTATAAGAGAAAACGAGACTAAGCTGGTAAGGTACATACCTACACAGCTAGACTCGTGGCAAAAAGGATTTAGCCAAAGAAAAGGGGTAGACTAAGAAGAAACCTTCTCTGTTGTTGTCATGATCAAGTCTATCAGAATACTTTTATTCATTGGCGTCTTTTATGATTATTAAATATGGCAAATAGATGTCAAGACAACCTTTCTGACTAGTTATCTTGAAGAAAGTATCTACATGTTTCGATTAAAAGGGTTCATTGAACAAGGTTAAGAGCAAAAAGTTTTCAAGCTCAAAAGATCCATTTATGGGTTAAAACAAGAATCTCAATCCTGGAATATAAAATTTGACACTGCGATCAAATCTTATGGCTTAGAACAAAATTTTGACGAACCTTGAGTTTACAAGAAAATAGACAACAAGACTGTAACTTTTCTGGTACTATATGTTGATGATATCCTACTCATTGGGAATGAGTAGGATTCCTTGCTGATGTCAAGAGATTACTAGCATTGCAAATTCAAATGAAAGATTTAGGAGATGCACAGTAATGTTCTTGGCATCCAAATAGTTTAGAATTGCAAGAATAGAATGCTAGCACTATCTCAAGCATCTTATATGGACAAGATGTTGTCTAGACATAAAATGCAAAATTCCAAAGGAGGTTTATTACCTTCTCGACACAGAATTTATTTGTCTAAAGAACAGCGTCCTAAGACACCTCAAGAAGTTGAGGATATGAAAAAAGTTCCTTATGTATCAGCAGTCAAGAGCTTAAATACCCCAACCTAGACAGAACCTGCCTTAGACAAAAGCTCCCTTATAGATAGATTTAATAAAAATTTAATCTTTTATAAAAATCAATTTAATCCTATTAAACCGACTCAAAAGATTAAACTTAGGTATCTAATCTCATTAGAACTAGGAACTTAGGTCTATCAAACATGAGTTTACCTAAGTTTGCATGCAACTCTTTCTTATTGGTTTACGTTCTAATTTCCATTATCACTCTTATAAATAGAAACAACTAAAACCATCCACAATGCAAAGCAATAGATACAAGGCATTCATAACTCTTATAAATAAGCCTAAGTGTCATGCTCCATACATTGTTCATTCATTACTACTTTTATATATTCTTATATAACAAAGTAATGAAACAAGCATACATGTTCTCATACACCCTTACACTATAACACTTATAATATAAAGATGATGCATGCATCAATATAACTCTTATATTATATGATGCATCAATAAAATATATAACCTAAGGTGGGTTTTAAATCTATATGTTATACACTATGGCATATAAACAAACATACATCTCATGTACATTAAATAAAAGTTGATGAATCGAGATAATTAGCCTCAAATCCTCAAGAATAAAGCTAACTATTACAAAGAGCATTGAGTTCATCGGTTCAAATAGGCGAACCGGGTCTTGAACCGTCCAAATCCACGTCTCCTTGATCATGTAACAACTCTTTGTGATCATCTAGTAACGCTGTATGAGCATAAATGATCGTTTAACAATGATCGATTACCTTTCACTATACGATGAAGCATGAAGGTCACGCAATCATGCAACATGTAACACATGTCTTAAATGATCAAGTAGACGACAACGATGCGGTGAAGCATAATCATCTAAACGATCGCTGAGTAAGTGTCAAGTATCGTATACCAGGTGATTGTGTAGCCAGTGACTATGCGATGAAGCATGCTGGACTACACGATTGTTTAGTACACGCATCTATTAAACGAGAAGCATTAAATACTCTATGCGATTGTTTACCTCAAGCATCTATGCGATCGAGCAACCAACGCTACACGATAGAGTAAACTCTTTACACAAAAGTTTAGCATCAACTATACAATCGTTTAGTAAATACTACATGATTGGGTAGAACTTTTCTACATGATTGTTTAACCAAGTCTGAACGATTATTTAGTCTGGGCTACACGATGCAACCAACCTTTGGTCTTCGAGAACAAAATCTCCATGCTTCGAAACTTCATCACGAATGACTAAAACAACTTCAAACACTTTGAATACAAACTCGATTGCTTATTAATTATGTCCAAAAATGTAGAGGCCTTTACAAATTAACACTTTGTAAACTTAAAGAAAGCTTTAAACAAAGGCAACCATCTCCTAAACATCCATCCACACATCCGCAAACACATTTAACTCTTAAACGCATTATAGAAAACTTAAAACCCACCACGACTGTAAAAGAAGTTCAATACAATAATGTAATTTAGAATATCAGAACAACTTGGCTCTGATACCAATTAAAGGAAATCTAAACAGAGATCTTCATAAGCAGCAGAAGTGGATCGTTCCAAATCCCATTCAGAATGAACACAAACAATTACTATCTTAAATGAAGATTAACAGATTATACATAATCAGAAATTACAACATGATACAAGAGAAGACAAGGGATAGAGTATGCATACCTTTGAATAACAATTCTTCAAGTATTCCTTGAACAATTTCCAATGCGTCCAAAGCAGCACTCGAACGCAATGAATAGAAGACGACCTCCACGAACGTTTGAATGAGACTTGATCCTAATCAAGTCCAAATCGATCCACGAACGAATTTAGAACACCACCACAATAGTTATCTTGATATTCTCGGTGTAAGAATCTAGGAGTATTGGGCTCTATATTGAAGGAACTCTTAAACAAGAGTGCCTATGAGCGGAAACGGTCTTTCCAATTTCATTGTGACAGAATTACCACACATACATTCGACCAAACAGATATACATAGTAAGACTAATTACTGGTATGATTTAACGAATAAAATACAAAAGATCAAGAGAAACATACCAGTTGAAGACTTTCTTCAATCAAACTCGATTCAAAATCCTCACGCTCCGTATCGTCCAGCAAACAGTCATCTAACAACACCACGGTCTTCTACATAATCAGTAGTGCACGAACCAACAGCAACCGGGGATGACATAACCACTCGAAGCCCTCGGTATTCTTGGAGTGAGAATCCAAAGGGTGGACTGATAACTTGAAGAAATACAAGTTATTTATATTGTTTTATTTAAATATTACGACAAAAAGAAAGGAAAGTTGCATCTATAGAAATTGGCTAAGAAATGCGAAAATTATAAAATGTCGTCAATACACCCACTAACACCATTACGATGGTAGAATAGAGTGTTTCAATTTCTGTTTTGCAGGAAATCAGTTACCGCATGCGTTCATGGCTCAAAGATAAAAAGAACAACACATCTACGTCGCATTACGCCCATCGATCAAGAATGAAGAGATGATCAATGCAATGACGGCGCATGTGACAAGCTCTATTGACCAATGCAATTTCAACCGCATGCGGTAATAAAAAATAACACTGCATGCGGCGATCGATCGAAGATGTAAAGAACAACACATTTGCGGAGGATTCTGACAAGTGTACAACTTTCAGTTGTGCATTTCTGACAGGTTGATTGCGTAACAGAAGGAATATTCACTCTGCCATTTCAGGAACTACCATAACCATACAATGGGGACCACAAAGTCAAAGAGCCAAGCTTCGCCTATAAATAGCTTCTGCAAATTCACTGAAAGATATACCTGAATACATGAGACGTGCATCTATTGATTTTGAGAGAGAGACTGGTCTAAAGCGACTTCTAGAGTAGATTCGGGCAAAATCACGAGACAAGGCTGAGAGGTAAGTCTCCAAGCAAAGAATCCTTCCAATCCCCGTAGTTGAAGCTCTATGTGAAGGTCACTTCTCTCGGGAAAGCAAGCCTGGGAGGGATGCTTTCCTCTCCACCACTTTCACACGCCGACAAGCACAACCTCCGTTCAGGATCTGTGTCAAGACGGTGACACTCTTTCTGTATTCGTTTCTAATCTCTATTTCATCATTTGTATTCATCTTCCTTAATCTTTCATTCACACCATGTATCAAACACCTAATCTTAGTATTAAATGTTATGATCATTACCATTATCATCTCTCTATCTCTTTCTATTCATCCATAATCCATTTTCTCCATGATGTTTTCCTAATTCCCTGGGTAATTTGCAAGAATTAAGGGAGTAAGTTAATTTGTGTTAAGGAAATAATTAAGTTTAGCTAAAGCATGCTCGACGGCATCTTCACCTGCGAGAGCAGAAGTGAAGATGTTATTCCGCCTTTCGAGAGAGGGTTGGAAGAATCCGTTAACTAAAGCAAGAAGTATTTCCAGAGATGGAAACAACCTTGCGTTCATCACGTTCATTCCTGTTTCACCATAGAGATATGGGAACGCGGCCGATCACCGAGAGGTGTACTCCAAGGGAAAGTGGAACCTCAGTTGTATCTTTAACGCAATCGACAAACTTGCGTTGTTTTTACTATTTACTCTTTCCCCTTCAGCTTCACTCATAAAGACTTACCATCGCATACCACGATCCTTTGTATAACTTCTCAGTCAGTCTCGACCTTAGTATTATGTATCGTGTATCTTGTATCTTGTATCATATTGGTTTAGGATTTTATTTTATCAACGCAACTTTATTTTATTAACACAACTTTATTTTATTAACGCAACTTTATTTTATCAACGCAACTTTATTTTATTAATGCAATTTTATTTCATCACAATTTAAATTCCTATATAAACCCAATTCTTTATTCATTTTTAAACTGGTCGCATGTATCACAAAAGTAACGCATTAACGAAAACAATCCCTGTGTTCGACATCGGATTATTCTGAGAAACTTGCATTGGAATTATACTTGGTTTCAGCACAAAGAAACTTGTGACACGCATTACTTCATAGCATACTACAAGCATATCATTAACAACGCATATAATCAGGCATAGTGTGCATAAGAGATAACATAGCATAACACTCCATTTTTACCGTTACAAGTTTACGGCGCCATTGCCGGGGACATGAACTTGTAGCACATTATCTACCATCACAGTGCATGCATAACCAGGATATAAATTTATGTCAACAAGTTTATGGCGTCGTTGCTAGGGATTGGTAATGGTTAATGTTGAGTACATTTTTGATATTTTGTAGGACAGATCTCTTTGTACTGTCTATTTATCGCAAAGAGCAGTCTGATGGTTTATGAGTACTGGAACCGATCCAGAAATTCTAAACTGACCCAGAGATCAAGTGTATTTTTCACGCAGGAACACATCAGAAAGAAATGTTCAACATATTCTCCATACCTGGTGTGACTCCCGAAGGAACTAGATTATATTTCTTCCCGTACACACTGCGAGATGAGGCAGTGAGGTGAACAATGTCCGTGATGACATTGTGCACGCAAGCTTGACTGCCTGCAGAGGCGTGGATTGCGTTCACATGGGAAAAATATCTTCCGGTCCATATCTTTAAATTCTATATTTAATTGCTTTCTTAATTACCTTCTTTATTGCTTTATGAATTTTGTTATTTATTGCGTCCTTAAATTTTCTTTTATTGCTTTATGAATTTACTTTTCATTTAATTTGATTGCGTCAATTTTAGTGCTTTGTTCAATTCCCATTTTTTCAGTATTAATTGCGTTATTCTTAATTTTCGTGAATGATTAATAAGAAGAAAGTAAATACCGCAAAGTCCTAGCGACTTGTGTTGATGAAAAAAAAATTTATATACATAATAAAACACATCCAATATGCATTGCGATGATGGTGCATCTTGTGCTAACAAGAGACACTTTTTGTTCATCCTACCCAAATGCATTGCGTCGAGGGGTGTGTTGTGCTCGTATTTATTTTTCGCCCGTCCTTAACGAAAACGCACTATGTTAAGGTAGTGTTGAGTCAGTAGAAATACCGTGTGCCCGTCATCTAGAAATGCGTTGAGTTGAGGGGTGAGTTGCGCTGTTACATGTGTTGTTGCCCGTCCTCTGCAAAGATGCATTTCCGTTGATGGAGGCATTGCGTTGATTCTTAACCTTGCGCCCATTCGAATAAAACACAAAAGAAAAATTCTTTTTGCAAATAGAGTAGTCCAATCGTTTAGGCTTCCAAGGACATGATGAATTCACTGACGAAAGGATGTACTTCTCTGTTGATTCATAAATGTGAGGAGCGCGGCGGTAGGCTTTTTGAGTACCTTGAGGCCTGCCACCGCAGAATTTGCGTTTGGCCCATCAAGGCCCAACCTATAAATTTCCACTTTCTTCGTCTGAGAGAGCCTATTTGAGTCTTTTAAAAACAGAAACCCTAGCAGAGCCTTTGCATACCCAGACTTCAAACTTCCTTTCTAAAACCGTAAGAACTTTCCTAGTTTTTTTCACTCAGTACATCCATGGCCGATCAACCTTCCCATCCATTCTCTTCACCCTCATCACCCTCACTAGCCCAAATCACTGCAAGAGAGGCAGTATTTCTCGCAGCAAGCCATCGTCTCGCCGCCCATCCAAAACCCATCCCTCGAATCGCCGGAAAACCTCGGCGAAAGCCTATAGCAATCGAACCACTCTGCATTAGAGAGGGAAAGAGCACGGAGAGTGCCCCACTCCCAACACTATCTTCTGAAAGCGAGAGAAAAAGAAGAGACGACAGAGAAGTGTTCGGGAGTATTTTGAGTAACATGGAGAAGGTAGGAGGGCTGCCCGAAGCGGGGGTTATTAATCAGCCACTACCTTCGGAGGAGGAGATGGAGGAAGCTTCGAGAAGGAGCACCCTGGCCGTTTCGAATCCTAAGGAAACTGTTCAAATAGAATTCTATGAAGGACCCATCAGGGGTTGCTTTGGAGGAAGTGGTGGCGGAGAAGCAGCCTGAAAAGGCTGAGGAGAAGAAGAAGAAGAAGATCAAGGAGAAGAGGGCTGAAGGAGATGAGGAAGCCCATCCAATCAAGAAGAAAGAAAAAAAAACGAGTGAGAAGAGGGAATGCAGATAGGAAGAGACGCGCCTGAAGAAGAAGGAAGAGAAGAGAAAGAGGGCTGAAAGCCCAAAAATCGACGGAGAATCCACCTCGCAAGTGTGGATATGGGGGTGTCAGCGCAACATAGAGAATCAGCGCAACCTGAAGAGGAAAATATGCAAATAAGAACAGTTGTGATTGATGATGGAGAAGATTCAGACATCACCCTCTTTATGCAGCATCGCAAGAAGAATGCGCTGTAAGGGTCAACAGTCGACCTGCCAATTTTGCAAAGTGCATTAGAAGAGAAGAAGAATAGAAGAAGAGAGGAGGAAGAAAAGCAAGAGAAGATGTTGTGGGCACAACAGATCATCGCAAAAGTCGATTTAAGGAGAAAATTACATGATAAGGAGGTGCGTTGCAACAACGCAATGTCGACAGAAGAGGAAAGAATAAGGCACAAGGAAGAACAACACATTTTTCTGGCCTCAGAGCAATTTGAAAGAGAATTTGAAAAATAAATGAGAGAAGAAGAAGAAGAAGAAAAGAAGCAGAAGGAAGAGAAGGAGAAGAGGTGCCAAGCAAATGTTCAACGCATTCAAGAAAAGAAAGGCAAAGAAACTGTAGAGTGGGAGAAGGAAGAGCAACGCAAGGAAAGGGAAAGGAAACAGAAACAAAGATCCCGCCTTGGGTTGACAAAAGTGAAGGGCAAAGCAGTAGCGGAAAGCAGTGAGCTTACTTTGGCCAAGGGTCGCCCGTCAAAGAAGAAAGAAAATGACAATATGATGATGGAGATGGGGTTCTTCTCTGTGCCAACGCCACTACCGGACTTAATCACAAGTGTTGTATTGAAACATGGATAGGAAACATTTTACCAGTGCCCATCCATCGTCATTTGAACGGTAGTGCGAGACATCTATAATGAACGGCTCCATGGCACCAAGGATGCGGTGACCATGAAAGGGGAGGTAGTGTCTTTATCGCAAAGGACATCAATGAATTATATCAGATGAAAAACATCCCGGATGCGCCGGGTAATAAAATCATTGATGATCCAACAGAACAACAGATGGAAGATATGCTGAGGATATTAACGCAACCGGGCACTCAGTGGTCAGTTTCCTTAAAAGGCATCAGAACCCTTGCATCCATGAAACTGCTTCCAGATGCGCGACTTTGGGTATATTTAGTGAAACGGCGACTCATCCCGACTTCACATGACAAAACAATTTCGAGGGATAGAATCATGGCCACATACTACATCGTACGTGACATTCCAATAGACGTGGGCCAGTTGATCGCGAGACAGATTCAAGGTTTTGTGGGGCACATAAGAGGCCAATATTTCTTTACTTGGACAGTCTCAAGCCTATGCCTCTCACTAGGTGTGGGTATTGAAGAGGAACCAATGCCAGAAGTACATGGTCTCATCAACGTCAAGATTTTGAGAATGCTTCTCAAATATTCCCCACATTGCCCCGAACTTCCACCTAAAAGGCCTATGATCGACTTAAATACGCCGCAGTAGCCGAAACCAAAGAAACAGCGCAAGGTTGACAAAGGAAAGGAAAAAGTCCAAGAGCCATCACCGCAAGATCCTGAACCCTTGGACCCTTTTCCTTTGATCATCTGCCCTCCAAGCCCTCTTGCAGAACCTCCTTCGCCACTTCCCGATAATTTTACCAACCTTCTCCTTGCTCCTGATTCACCCAACGCATATCTAGTAGCTCCATCCTCCCTTTCATCTTCACCGCAATTTTCCCTTCCACCGCCGCATGTTGATGACCCACGCGATTTGGGTGAAGGCACTTCTGCCCAACCCCAAAATGTTGGTGGCGAAACATCACAAGCGCAGCGCTCCATTTCCACCTTAGCTGCTGAACTTGCTGATATGCGTTCTCTTCTTTCTCATCAATATGATTATTTCTGCCAGTGAATAACGGAGGTACACGAGCGACAAGAAGAGTTGCAACGTAGTGTTGCGATGACCAGGCAGGTGTTGATCAATATTCAATGCAATATCTAAGTCGTGAAAGGATGTGGTCAACAAAAAAATTCATACAAACTCCAATGTTAGCACAAGAGAAAATCAAAATCCTACCATGATAAGAGTTAAGTCGTGAAAGGAACCTTCTCGTAGTTGGATGTTCGCATGTCACCCGTGGGAGCAAGCCAAAACGAAGGTGGGTTTCCAAGATCGACGCAATATGAAAGAAAAAAATGAGAAGAAAAATAAGAGTATAAGGGACAACTCCTCTGATCAGCAAAAGTTAAACTTAGCTGAAAATCAAGAGTTGACGTTGAGATTGGCACACAACCGTAGTTGGATGTTCGCATGACAACCGTGGGAACAAGCCAAAACGAAAGGTGTAACCATGATCAACAGTCTCTAATAAAATAACGCAACCCGACCACCACATTCAAGTCGTATCAAGTTGTTTTTACAAGAAGAGGTAAACATTCTTTTCAAAACAAGAAAGGAATTTTTGAATAGAGATTTGTTGTATAAAAGAATAAAGTAGGGCATGTTTATGAATTATCAAGGATAGAAATAAATTGCGTTGTTAAGTAATGTTGTCTAGGTGGAGCATTCAGAATAATCAATCAACACAAAATAAGGATAGGAATTGAGCAATATTGCCTTAGTAGAAGATATGCTTGAGGACAAGCATATATCTAAATTTTGGGGGTGTGATAACTTGTAGAAATACAAGTTATTTATACTGTTTTATTTAGATATTGCGGTAGAAAGAAAGGAAAGTTGCGTCGATAGTATAGAAATTGGCTAAGAAATGCGAAAATTATAAAATGTCGTCAATACACCCACTAACACCATTGCGATGGTAGAATAGGGTGTTTCATTTTCTCTTTTGCAGGAAATCAGTCACCGCATGCGTTCATGGCTCAAAGATATTTAAACAGAGGTAACCATCCCGTAAACATCCATCCACACATCCACAAACACATTTAACTCTTAAACGCATTGTAGAAAACTTAAAACCCACCACGGTTGTAAAAGAAGTTCAATACAACAATAGAATTTGTAATATCAGAACAACCTGGCTCTGATACCAATTAAAGGAAATCTAAACAGAGATATCCATGAGTAGCAGAAGTGGATCGTTCCAAATCCCATTCAGAATGAACACAAACAATTACTATCTTAAATGAAGATTAACAGATTATTCATAATCAGAAATTACAGCATGATACAAGAGAATACAAGGGATGGAGTATGCATACCTTTGAATAACAATTCTTCAAGTATCCCTCGACCGATTTCCAATGCTCCAAAGCAGCACTCGAACGCAACGAATAGAACACGAGCTCCATGAATGTCTGAATGAGCCTTGATCCTAATCAAGTCCAACTCGATCCACGAACAAATTTAGAACACCATCACAACAGTTACCTTGGTATTCTTGGTGTGAGAATCTAGGAGTTGTGGGCTCTGTATTGAAGGAACTCTTAAACAAGATTGGCTATGAGCGGAAATGGATCTTTCTGATTTCATTGTGACAGAATTACCACATATACATTCGACCAAATAGATATGCATAGTAAGACTAATTACTGGCATGATTTAACAAATAAAATACAAAAGACCGAGAGAAACGTATCAGTTGAAGACTTTCTAAAATCAAACTCGATTCAGCGAAAGCGAACTCCTCACACTCCTTATCGTCTATCAAACAGTTGTCTAATAGCACCACGATCGTCTACATGATCAGTACTGCACGAACCAACAACAACCAGGGACGACACGACCACTCGAAGCCCTCGGTATTCTTGGAGTGAGAATCCAAAGGGTGGACTGATAACTTGTAGAAATACAAGTTATTTATACTGTTTTATTTAGGTATTACGGCAAAAAGAAAGGAAAGTTGCGTCGATAGTATAGAAATTGGCTAAGAAATGCGAAAATTATAAAATGTCGTCAATACACCCACTAACACCATTGCGATGGTAGAATAGAGTGTTTCAATTTCTGTTTTGCAGGAAATCAATCACCGCATTCGTTCATGGCTCAAAGATTAAAAGAACAACACATCTACGTCGCATTGCGCCCATCGATCAAGAATGAAGGGATAATCAACGCAATGACGGCGCATGCGACAAGCTCTAGCGACCAATGCAATTTGACCCGCATGCGGTAATAAAAAATAACACTGCATGCGGCGATCGATCGAAGATGTAAAGAACAACGCATTTGCGGAGGATTCTGACAAGTGTGCAGCTTTTAGTTGTGCATTTCTGATAGGATGATTACATAATAGAAGGAATATTCACTCTGCCATTTCAGGAACTACCATAACCATACAGTGGGGACCATAAAGTCAAAGAGCCAAGCTTCGCCTATAAATAGCTTCTGCAAATTCACTGAAAGATATACCTGAATACATAGAGACGTGCATATATTGATTTTGAGAGAGAAACTGGTTTGAAGTGACTTCCAAAGTAGATTCGAGCAGAATCACGAGATAAAGCCGAGAGGTGAGTATCTAAGCAAAGAATCCTTCCAATCCCCGTAGTTGAAGCTCTATGTGAAGGTCACTTCTACCGGGAAAGCAAGCCTGAGAGGGACCCTTTCCTCTCCACCACTTTCACACGCCAACAAGCACAACCTCTATTCAGGATCTGTGTCAAGACGTTGACACTCTTTCTGTATTCGTTTCTAATCTCTATTTCATCATTTGTATTCATCTTCCTTAATCTTTCATTCACACCATGTATCAAACGCCTAATCTTAGTATTAAATGTTATGATCATTACCATCATCATCTCTCTATCTCTTTTTGTTCATCCATAATCCATTTTCTCCATGATGTTTTCCTAATTCCCTGGGTAATTAGCAAGAATTAAGTTAATTTGTGTTAAGGAAATAATTAAGTTTAGCTAAAGCATGCTCGACGACATCTTCACCTGTGAAAGCAGAAGTGAAGATGTTATTCTGCCTATCGAGAAAGGGTTGGAAGAATGCGTTAACTAAAGCAAGAAGTATTTCCAGAGATGGAAACAACCTTGCGTTCATCACGTTCATCCCTGTTTCACCATAGAGATATGGGAACACAACCGATCACCAAGAGGTGTACGCCAAGGGAAAGCAGAACCTTAGTTGTATCTTTAACGCAATTGACAAACTTGCGTTGTTTTTACTATTTACTCTTTCCCATTCAGCTTCACTCATAAAGACTTGCCATCGCATACCAAGATCCTTTGTATAACTTCATAGTCAGTCTCGACCTCAGTATCATGTATCATGTATCTTGTATCTTGTATCATATTAGTTTAGGATTTTATTTTAACAACGCAACTTTATTTTATTAACGCAATTTTATTTCATCGCAATTTAAATTCCTGTATAAACCCAATTCTTTATTCATTGTTAAACCGGTCCCATGTATCACAAAAGTAAAGTTTTAACAAAAACAATCCCTGTGTTCGACCTCATATTATTCTGAGAAACTTGCATTTGAATTATACTTGTTTTTAGCGTAAAGAAACTTGTGACACACATTATGACATGCAAATTTTAAGTCCTTATTGTCATACAAGTTTCACATTACCAGTTCCCCGGAAAAGGTGCCATAAACTTGATGTGACATAAACTATACAATGATGCAAGCAAGGTTCAAGACCACGGATTGATGATTGCGATGATATACGATACTACTTCTAGTTGTGTGTTATTAATGAATGTTCTTGTAGTATGTTGTGCGTTGTCACAAGTTTCCTTGCGTTGAAACCAAAATAATTTCGCCGCAAGTTTCTCGGTGTGATCCGAGGTCGAACACAGGGATTGTTTTAGGTTAATTGCGTTATATTTGTGATATATGCGATCAGGGGTTTTTCAAATTAATAAAAGTGTTGTTTGTACAAGTATTTAAAAATGCAATAAAGTAAATTGTGCAGTAAAGTAAAGATAAACGATAAAAATGCGGTAATGAAGTAAATTGCGATGAAAGTAAAGTGCTATAAAATAAACCTAAGCTATGATGATACAAGATACAGGTTACATGATACAAGATACCAAGGGTGAGACTGACTCTGAAGATTATACAAAGATCGTGTTATGTGGTGGCAAGGCTTATGTGTGAAACAGAAAGAGAAAGGATAATTAATATAACCAGCGCAAATTTCTTAATTGCTTTAAAGGCTTGTACGGTTCCGCTTTTCCCTTGGCGTACACCTCTCGGTGATCAGCCGTGTTCCCATATCTCTGTGGTGAAACGAGGATAAACTGTCATACCCCATCCCTAGCCTTAGCCCCCCCAAGACTTGGAAGAGAGTGTGAGGGTACACCAGTAGTATTCCAAGACAACATTTAAATTTAACATTTCCCTTCCCCCCCCCTTCCCCCATCTATTAAAAATTTCAACATGTTTACAACACCCTATCTAACTTTCATACACATAGTTCAATTTTCGTATATTCTTTATTACATGACCCGAGCCGTGCCCTGAGCATTTACCAATTCCTGGTGTGTTGGTGGTTGGTAGACTCCTTCCTGAACGCTCTGCTTTGCTACCTAGGGAGGGATATAAGAAAATACTTGGAAGAGTGTGAGCTACTAAGCCCAGTGAGTGGTGCTTTTTAAAATAATAATCACTTTGCAAAACATATTTTTGGGAAGTCAATCATATAATCATAATTCCAATATAATTTATGCATGATCATGTGTACATTCATTCAATCATCATCCTCCAGTTCCATGCTATACGTGGCATGCTCATATCATGGACACATTATCAATCATAACAACTTTTTATGGAAACTTTCCTATAACCCTCTTTTCCCGCCAATGTGCACATCGACAATTCTTTTCCCGTAAGTCATGCTTAGGTAACTTGACTATATTTCCCGACGGTCGTCACCGACTATTATTTCCTACCGACCAAGGCCGACTATATTTTCCCGCCAAGCACCTTTTATTAAGCATGCTAACTTATGTAGTCTGGGTATAATCTCAGTTTCCGTAGAAATTTCACAAACAATATCATGGCAACAACATAACATCATCAACATGCATTTTGCACTTACATATGCATATATTCACACATGAATGTATAAAACTAAGTAAACACTCACTGCAAGCAAGTTTTTCCACTAAAAATCACCTTAAGGATACCTTCTTGAGAATTCCTCCATATCAATGGAAATTCCTCAATTAATACTTGTTATATTAATAAATAATGTCAAAATAGCCAAAATACCATTATATAATGAAAATCCCAGCTTACTCTACTCCAATTTTGCCAAGATCCTCAAATTAACCTCTTTAGAGGTTATTTAGACCATGGTAGGCAGCTGGGCATTTGGACAGTAGGTAGGGTGGGCATGCTGTGCCGCACAGGGGGTTGACGCGTTGGGCGTGCATTGCACTGGGCGTGATGCATCGCACGGGGAAGGCAGCTGTGATGGGCTAGTGCGTGGGATGCGTCGAGCGAGACGTGCGAATGGACGCAGTGCTGCAAGCCGTGCACACATGGTGTAAGCTGGCTGTGCGTCCGGCTGACTCAATGCCTCACCAACGCAACCTTTATTTCTTTTGATCTTCAATCAATTTGGTAGTCTAATAACTCAAATGTAACTCTCTAAATATGCTCTCAACACAAGATTTAGGTGATGGTATGAATAAATTCCTCTTGCCCAACCCCTCTATTTATAGCCTATCCAAACTCACTCCGTAGTGACAACTCAACTCCCATTTCTCTCACTTTGGAGCTGCCAACACTTAGTCTACCCAGCCTAGCCTTGAGTTGTTCTCATCTCAGCTTGCCAGCCAAAATCTCCTTTTTTGTATGAAATCTCCTTCACCCACCTCTTACTTGGGGTGATAGGACTTCAATTGCATGAAATCTTTTTTGTCCAGCTCCTACTAGAACTTTGTATGATCCTCTTTTTTCCACTTAAATCACTTAAATACTTAACATATTTCTCTATTTAAATTGTTTAAGACTTATGCTCGTATACCATTGGCATCTTCCCTTGAAGTTTTCCATAAATTAGCCTTACCTGTTATCCTTAACGCATAACAACTCACCTTTCTTTCATCAAAGTCCCACTTAGCCATCGCATGAGTCGGCTATCACCAACGCATAGGCTGGCCACTCACCCTCGACGCACGGCTTGCTAGGTATGCTTGCTTGGCCTATTAAGCATGGACGCACGGTGCTGACCATTGATGCATGGGCGTGCTGCCTAGGTGCTTGCACGCTTGGCCGCTTAGGCATGCTCGATCGCGTAGGTGTGCCTCACCTCTTGGGCATGCGCTTGGCATAGCGTATCAACACATGGCTGCTTGACAGACTCGGCAGTGCTTCGACGCATAGGATGGCTTGCCCACTTGCCTGTTCGACACATAGGCAGGGCACTTGGCATACACTATCGACGCATGGGTTGCGCGCTTGACGCATGGTCTGTGCGCTTATCCTTGACGCATGGACTGCGCGCTTGGCGCATGGCCTGTATGCTTGTCCTTGACGCTTGGGCTGTGCGCCTAGCATGCTCACTCGACGCATGCTTCTTGCCCATGTCCGCACGGCTCATGTATGCCTTTGCATTGGTTGTATGCAACCTTTAGCCATTTTTCAAGTCTTCTTGCTTCCATCCTCCATGCATTCTTGCATCCCACATGTTTTAAGCCCTTCATAGGCGTTTGGACCTTTGGTTACCTTTTTGGATAATTTTAAAGTTTTCCACCCTTTGTTCCAATATCCTTACTTAGGATTTTTCTTCTCTATTTAACCTCCCACTTTAGATTTAGTGTTAGGGTCTTACATAAACGTAGTGAATGTAAGGTTGCTTCCATCTATAGAAGTACTTCTTGCTTTAGCTAATACATTCTTCTAACCTTCTCTCGACAGATCAGAATGGCATCTTTACTTCTGCTCTCAAAGGTGAAGATGTCGTCTAGCATGCTTTAGCTAAACATCTTTATTTCTTTAGCACAGATTAAGTACTTGTTTAATTCATATTAATCACCAAGGGATTAAGAAAACATCATGGAGAAATCGATTAATGGAGGTTCGAAAATAGACAGAAATGTGGAAATGAGATTGATCATGACAATTAACTATAAAATCAAGCGTCTGATACATGGTTGTGAATGAAGAGATTAAGAAGATGAAATACAATTGATGAATGAGAGTTAGAAAAAAATACAAATAAGCGCCAACATTTTGGCACAGATCTGGAATGGAGAATCGCTTGCCGGCATCTAAGGAGTGAATGGAAGGATGAGCTTCCCTCTCAGGCTTGCTCAATCGGTAGAAGGGATCTAAGTACAGAGCTTCTTGGTGGGGATTTGGCAGAATTGCACTGAGACTCACCTCTTGGCCTTGTCTCTTCTTTTCCTGAATTTCCTCAGATCAACAATCAGATTAGCTCTCTCTCAATAGCCTCGTATCAATTATCCCCCGTATCAAGTATATCTTTCAGTGAACTTTTTAAGGTATTTATAGGCTGAAGGCTTTGACTCTCTGTCTTGTGGTCCCCAATTTTTTTTATGGAAAGTCCAAAAATGGTGGAATAAATATTCCTTCTTTATGCAATCATTCCGTCGAATATGCACAATGGTTAGTTGTACACGTGTCATAATCCTCCGTGTTTGCACTGCTCATTTGCATCTTTCAATCGTGTGTCCGTATGCAGTGTTGTTTTTTATTACCGCATGTGGTTGAAGTTCAGCTCTTGATCGACTGTCGCATTGCGCCGTCATTGCGTTGATCATCTCTTCAGTATTGATTTGACGGGCGCAATACGACGGAGATGCGTTGTTCAGTTTCTCTCTGAGCCTTGATCGCAAGCGGTGACTTGGTTTCCTGCAAATTAGACTTGAAATATCCTTTTCTACCATCTTAATGGTCTTAGTGGGTGTATTTGCGACAATTTATAATTATTGTGTTTCTTAGCCAATTTTCATACAATTGACGTAACTTTCCTCTCTTTTGGCCGCAATATCTAAATAAGACAGCATAAATAACTTGTATTTCTACAAGTTATCACATTATTCCATAGCATACTACAAGCATATCATTAACAACGCATATAATCAGACGTAATGTGCATAAGAGATAACACAGCATAACACCCCATTTTTACCAAGGAGCCATCTCCTAACAAACAGCGCAACCTACTGCATCATCTCAAGTGGCCGAAATTAGTTGCGTTAATTGTGGAGGGGCGCATGCGGTAGACATGTACCCATCAAACGTCCAGAAAGTATGCGCCATCCAGAACAACCCCTTCAGCAACACATATAATCCTGGTTCGAGGAACCATCCTAATTTCGGTTGGGGAGAGAATCCTATCCAAGGAGGGCCAAGCAACCATCAGAGTGGCAATTCAAGGAATTGGGGAAACCCTCCTTCTTTTCACCACAATTCTAATGATGCAATTCAACAAAGGCAATCGCACAACCAACAACCCTCATCTTCATACACCTCTAGAAGCTCATTGGAGGCTCTACTCAAGCAGTACATGGATAAAAATGATGCGGTGATACAGGCGCAGGCGTCTTCAATAAGAAATTTGGAGATTCAAGTGGGGCAGCTGGCTTCTGAACTTAGAAATAGAGCACCTGGAACATTACCCAACAACTCTGAAGCCCAGATCTCATGGAAAGGAGAAATGTCCCTAAAGACATTGGGCAGGCAAGTTGGATCGCCTGCAGAGATGTGGATTGCGCTAATCAGGGAACACTATCTTCCAGTCCATATCTCAAAACTATGTTTAAATGCTTTCTAAATTCCTATCTTTATTGTTTTTGAACCTTGTCATTTATTGCTTCTTTAAATCTACTTTTATGACTTTATGAATTTATTCTTTAATTAACTCTCGTGCATTTATTTCTGTGCTTTCTTTAATTCTTTTAACTTTTTTTGTATTTTAATGTGTCATTCTTTAACTTGGTGAATGATTGTTGAATAAGAAGAAAATGATTGCCACAAGGTCTTTATGGCTTGCGTTGATGAAGAAAAAAATATATAATAAAAATAAAAAAACAAAATTTTAATAATAAAACAATCAACATCTGGTATGCATTGCGTTAATGGGTGCATATTGTACAATAAGATACACTTTACTATCATCCAACTCAAATGCATTGCGTTGAGGGGTGTATTGTGCTCGTATGTGTTCTTTGCCCGTCCTTAGCAAAAATGCACTATGTTGAGGTAGTGATGCGCTGGTAGAAATACCGTGCGTCTGATCCTCTAGAAATGCATTTAGTTAAGGGGTTGTTTTGGGAATATACGCATTGTTGCCCATCCTCTGCAAAGATGCATTTGTGTTGATGAATTCATTGCGTTAATTCTTTACCTTGCGCCCATTAGAATAAAACTCCAAAGAAAATTCTTTTTGCAAATCTAGAAGTCTAATCGCTTCAGCTCAAGGACATGATGAATTTACAGCTGAAAGGACGTACGACTTTGCAAATTCATAAATGTGAGAAGTGCAAACGGCAGGCTTTATGAGTAGCTCGAGGCCTGCCACCGCAGAATCCGTGTTGGGCTCATAAAGGCTGAACCTATAAAAGCAAGTTTCTTCGTCTTAGTCTGTTACTTGCTTCATTTTGCGAAAAGAAACCCTAACTTTTGCATATCGAGCTTTCTTCTTCCCAGAACCCTACCGATTTTCCAGTTCCCTTTCACTCAAGAATCCATGGCAGACCAAACTTCCCAACCTTCCGTTTCACCCTCAACACCTTCATCAACCGAACTTTCCATGCGAGAGGTGGCATTTCTTGCTGCCAATTTTCGTCTTGTTGCCCAACCACACACTGTTCCTCGAATCGTCGAAAGACCCCAGTGAAACCCTCTAGCAGTCAGGCCAGTCCTATTCAAAAGGGGGCAAAGTTCTGAAAGCACCCCACTCTCAACACCAGCTGTCTCCACTGAAAGTGCGAAGAAGAGCAAGATGACAAAGAGGTGCTTGGGAGTATTCTGAGTAACCTGGAGAAAGAAGGAGGATTACCCGAGGCTGGGGTTGTGAACCAACCACTGCTTACAGTGGAGGTGACGGTGGATGAGATGGAGGAAGTGGTGGAAGAGGAGACAAGGAGAAGCACTCTGGCCATAATGGATCCTAAGGAAACTACGCAAGTAGAATCCTATGACGGACCCATTAGAGTCACGTTGGAGGAAGTCGCAACAGAGAAGCAAGCAAATGTGGTTGAGGAGAACAAGAAGAAAAAGAAGAGTGAAGGAAAGAAGGTTGGAGAAGGTAACCCATCCCATCATCGCAAAGCAGAGAATAAAATCAAAGAGAAGAAGGATGAAGAAGATAAGGAGGCTAGAGAGAAGAAGAAGTAAGAAAAGAGTGAGAGAAAAGAACGCAAGTGTGAGGAAAGGTGCTTGAAGAAGGAAAAAGAAAGAAAGAAGAAGGCTGCAAGCCCATAGAAGGACGGAGAATCCACCTCCGTAAGGGAGGACAAGGGGGAATCAATATAACTTCGAGAAATAACGCAACCTAAAACAACACAAACGGTTGCGACTGAAGAAGGAGAAGAAGGAGATGTTACCCCCTTGACGCGGCGTCGCAAGGAGAATGCCCCGTAAGGGTCAACTATTGACCCTCCAATTTTGATTGACACATTAGAAGAGCAGGAGAGGAAAAGAAAAGAGGAGGAAGAGAAGAGGAAAAAATGGCACGGGCACAACTCATCATCCCAGAGGGTAATTGAAAGAGAAGACTACAAGATGAGGAGGTGCACTGCAATAATGAAATTTCGAGAATCGAGGAGATAAGAAGGCTCGAAAAGGAACAACGCCTTTTGCTGGCCTCTGAGTAGTTTGAGAAAGAGTTTGAAATAGAAGAAAGAGAAGAGGCAGAAGAAGAAAAAAAAAAGAAGGCAGAAGAGGAGGAAAAGAAGAAGGAAGAGAAAGAGAAGAAGCGCCAAGCAAACATGCAGCACTTAACAAAGAAGAAAGGAAAAGAACTTGCGGAATGGGAAAAAGAGGAACAACGTAAGGAGCGAGAAAGAAAACAAAGGCAGAAATCCCACCTTGTGTTGATCAAGGAAAAGGGCAAAGCAGTCGTAGAGAATAGCAAGCCCGCGTTGGCAAAGGTGCATCCATCAAGAAAGGAGGAGAACGATGACTTACTGATGGAGATTTGCTTTTTCCCTGCGCCAAAGCCACTACCAGACCTGATTACAAGCGTAATCGTAGAACATGGATGGGACACATTTTGCCAGTGCCCAACCATTATTATTCCAGAGGTAGTATGCAACTTTTACCACGGACGGCTGCATGGCACCAAGGATGTGGTGACCATAAAAAGGAAAACAGTGTCTTTCAGCGCAAGGGACATCAATGAACTATACTAGATGAAGGATAACTCGGATGCATCGGGCAACAAAATCATTGATGATCCCACTGAAGAGCAGATGGAAGATGCGCTGCGAGTATTAATGCAACCGGGCACTAAGTGGTCGATTTCTTTAAAAGGCATCAAGACCCTGGCGTCTAAGACTATGCTTCCTGAGGCACGATTTTGGGTTTATTTGGTCAAACGGTGGCTGATCCCAACTTCCCATGAAAAAACAATTTCGAGGGATCGAGTTATGGCTACATATTGCATTGCGCGCGGCATTCCAATCGATGTAGGCCGATTGATCGCAAGACAAATCAGGGGTTTTGTGGGGTACATAAGAGGGCAGTACTTCTTCCCATGGACGCTTTTAAGTTTATGCCTATCACTAGGTATGGGCATTGATGAAGAGCCAATGGCAGAAGTTCACAGCCTAATAAACGTCAAGATTTTAAGGTTGCTCCTCAAAGATTCCCCACACTGCCCTGAACTCCCTTTGAAGAGGCCCAACATAGATTTGAATGTGCCGCAAGAGCCTAAGCCGAAGAAACAGCGCAGAGACGACAAAGGAAAAGGGAAAATTCAAGAAGAAACAACGCAAGATTTAGAACCATTGAACCCTTTACCCTTAATAATTCACCCTTCAAGCCCTCCCGCACAACCTTCTTCTTCCCTTCCTAAGCACTTTACCAATCTTCTCCTTCCCCCAGATTCTCCAACCGCACATCCAGCAGTCCCAACATCACCTTCAGCATCATCACCGCAACTTCCCCTTCCACCGCCGCATGTTGATGACCCACATGATTTGGGTGAAGGCACTTCTGCCCAACCCCAAAACGTCGCTGGCTAGGCATCGCAGGCACAACCGACCATTGCTTCCTTAGCTGCTGAGTTAGCAGATATACGGTCCGTTCTTGCTCAACAACAACAACTCTTCTCTCAACAGCAAGAACTCTTTTCTCAGCAACAAGCCTTCTTCGGCCTGAGAATTGATGTGGTAATTGAGCGAGTCGATGATTTACAACACAGTGCTACCATGACACGGCAGGTGTTGATCAATATTCAACACAACATTCTTACGATCCACCTGCACCAAAGACAGATAGCGGAGCGCAGCCATGAGTACTTTAATTTTCTAACAACATATCTTCATGGACCCATGGTTCCTCTGCATCTTAGGTAGCATTTGATTTTTGTAGAAGCTCCTTAAGTACCACATCCGAACCCTCCTCCAGAACCTTCTGCTCCTCAATAATCCTTATATTCATTTATTTTTGTGGCCATTCTGTCAATTTTATTTAATTCATTATTTATCTATGCTTATCTAAATTCTTTGATTCTTTGTATAGGCAACAATTTTGTATTGCGTTATTTGTAATTATTTGTATACTTAGTTAATTTTCAATACAACTAAGTAACAATTCTATCTATATGCCTGTGCCTCTTCTTTATCATCCTTTGTCAACTTTGCGATATTCTTAATCTTTCTTTTTGCGTTATTCATTGCGCTGCCATGATGTATAATATGCATACACTTAGAAACATTTCCCACACTTTGTATTTTCTAAATAACACTTAGTTAATTCATAGCTTAGCAATACTTTACCTTTTATCCTTTAAAATTTTGCTCAAACCTTATTTTTAATAAATGCGCTCATTATCAAAAATATATATATATATATATATATATATATATATATATATATATATATATATTATGTATGTATGTATATGTATATGTATATGTATATGTATATGTATATGTATATATTTTTTTTCATATAAACTCCAATGTCAGCGTAAGGGAAACCTCAAAAACATTTCCAACCTGATAAGAGTTAAGTTGTGAAAGGAGCCTGCTCGTAGTTGAATGTTCGCATGACACCCGTGTGAGCAAGCCAAAACGAAGGTGGGTTTCCAAGAACAACGCAATATGAAAAGAGGAAAAAAAAATGAGAAAGAAAAATAAATAAAAGAAACAAGAGACAACTCCTCTGAAATTCATGAGTTAAAATTGAGATTGGCATACAACCGTAGTTGGATGTTCGCATGACACCCGTGGGAACAAGCCAAAACGAAGGGTGTAACCGTGATCAATAGTCTTTAATAAATGACACAAAGTTTGACCACCGCATCCAAAAACATCAAGTTGTTTTGACAAGAAGAGGTAAACATTCTTTTTAAAACTAGAAAAGCATTTTTTTAAGCCGAAATTTGTTGTATAGAAGAATAAAGTAAGGATTTGTTAGGAATTAGCAAGGATAGAAAGAAAATTGCGATGTTAAGTAATGTGCCTAAGTGGAGCATTCAGAGAAACCAATCGACGCAAAATTTAGGATAGAAATTGAGCATTATTGCCTTAGTAGAAGATATGCTTGAGGACAAGTATATATTTAAATTTGGAGGTGTGATAACTTGTAGAAATACAAGTTATTTATACTGCCTTATTTAGATATTGTGGCCAAAAGAAAGGAAAGTTATGTCAATTATAGAGAAATTAGCTAAGAAATGCAAGAATTATAAATTGTCGTCAATACACCCACTGACACCATTGCGATGGTAGAAAAGAATATTTCAAGTATGTTTTGAAGGAAATCAAGTCACCGCATGTGTTCATGGCTCAAGATAAAAAGAACAACGCATCTATGTCGCATTGCACCAATCATTCAGGAATGAATAGACGATCAACGCAATGACGACGCATGCGAAAATCAATCAAGAGCTTTGCGATCAACGCAACTTCAACCGCATGTGGTAATAAAAAATAACACCGCATGCGAGCACACGATCGAAAGATGCAAATGAGCAACGCAATCACGGAGGATTTTGACATGTGTACAATTAACCGTTGTGCATTTTCGACGAATTGATTGCGTAACAGAAGGAATATTTATTCCGAATTTTTGAATTTTCCATAACAATAAAGTGGGGACCACACGACAGAGAGTCAGAGCATTCATCTATAAATACCCTCAGAGAATTCACTAAAAAAGATATACATGATACGAGGCCATTTTGATATTTGTATATTGAGAGAGAGGCTGATTTGAGTGCTGATCGGAGAAGATCTGGGAAGAAAAAAGGCACGGTCGAGAGGTGAGTCTTAGTGCGAATCATTCCAAATCCCCACCGTGAAGCTCTGTACCTAGATCAACTCTACCGGTTGAGCAAGCCTGAGAGAGATGCTCATCCTTCCATTCACTCCATATGCCGGCAAGCAATTTCTCCATCCAGATCTGTGTCAAGGCGTTGGCACTCTTCTGTATTTGTTTCTATCTCTATCATCAATTGTATCTTATCTTCTTAGTCTAAATCATTCCCACCATGTATCAGACGCTTGATTCTATAATTAAATGTCATGATCATTTTCATCTCCATATTTCCGTCTACTTTTGTTCCTCCATTAATCTTTATCTTCACGATGTTTTCTTAATCCCTTGGTAATTAGAATGAATTAAAGAAGTAAATTAATTTGTGCTGAAGAAATAAATATGTTTAGCTAGAGCATGCTTGACGACATCTTCACCTGTGGGAGCAGAAGTGAAGATGCCATTGTGATCTGTCGAGAGAAGGTTAGAAGAATGCGTTAACTAAAGCAAGAAGTACTTCCAAAGATGGAAGCAACCTTTCGTTCATTACATTCATCCCTGTTTCACCACAGAGATGTGGGAACATGGCCGATCACCGAGAGGTGTACGCCAAGGGAAAGCGGAACCGTAGTTATATCTTTAATGCAATTAATGAACTTGTGATGTTTGTACTAATTATCTTTTCTCTTTCTGCTTCGTACATAAAGCCTTGCCACCGCATAACACGATTCTTTGCATAATCTTCACAGTTAGTCTCAAACTCGGTATCATGTATCATGTATCATGTAACCTATATCTTGTATCATATTAGCTTAAGTTTACTTTTATCGCATTTTATTTTATTACTGCATATTTTACTTTACCGCAATTTTAAATACCTGTATGAACCAATCTTCTATTAATTGAAAAACCCCCTGGTCGCATATATCACAAACGTAATGCATTAACTACACAATCCCTGTGTTCGACCTCGGATCACTCCGAGAAACTTGCGATGGAATTATACCTGGTTTCAACGCAAGGAAACATGTGACAATGCATAGCATACTACAAGCATACCATTAATAACACATACATCTAGAAGTAGTATCGCATCATTTTATGTTAAACTTGTGTTATAATCATCCATGCGTTGTGTGACATAAGATAATAAGACCACATTTCATGTTATCAAGCATATATAAGATAAATTTTATGTCAACAAGTTTATGGAAAATTTTAGGACTTGTTCATTCTTTCATATTCAACATTGTCCTTATGCTTAAAGATTAATTTTTATCGTTACACCGAGCATGTTTCAGAGGTGCATGATGGCTATCTTCTCCGAGTATCTCGAGAATTCAGTGAAAATATTTATGGCGACTTCTCAGTTTACGGGCAAACGTATGAAGTCTATCTGAACAACTTGGAGAAGATATTAAAGAGATGTGAAGAGACAATTCTTGTGCTGAAGTGGGAGAAATGCCCTTTCATGGTGAACGAAGGAATTGTTCTCGGACACAAGGTTTCCAAGGAAGGGCTGGAGGTGGATAAAGCGAAATGAGGCCATTAAAAAGCTTCCACCTCTAGCAAATGTGAAGGCTGTAAGGAGTTTCTTGGGACATGCAGGATTCTACCGTCGATTTGTGAAGGACTTTTCGAAGATAGCTAGACCATTGAGTGCGTTGTTAGAGGCTGATAGAACTTTTGACTTTGATACACAATGCCTCAACGCATTCAAAGTCCTGAAGAACACATTAATTACCACTCCTATTTTGATCGCACTTGACTAGACAAAGCCATTTGATGATCTTCGCGCTGGAAAAGTTTAGAGCTTACTCAACAATAAAATATTTAATGACCAAAAAGATGCAAAGCCGAGGCTAATTTGATGGGTTATTCTCCTCCAAGAATTCAACATGGATATAATTGACTGCAAGGGGACGAAGAACCAAGTTGCTGACCACCTATCGAGATTAGAGAATCTAGAGTAGACCGCATTTAGTCACAGGTGAACGCATCCTTTCCAGATGAGTAGCTATTTAAACTTGAAGAGTTACCATGGTACGCAAATGTTGTCAATTACTTGGTCTGTGAGCAATTTTCGGATTCACAGCCCACCAAAAGAGACGGCTTATGCATGAATGTAAATCTTATTACTGGGACGAGCCGAATCTCTACAAGAGGGGGTCAGACCAGATCTTGCGACTGTGTGTGCCAGAGACTGCTTATCAGCGCATACTTTACCAGTGCCATGACTCACCTTATGGTTGACACTTCGGAGGTCAACGCACAGCAACGAAAGTGTTACAAAGCGGGTATTATTGGCTGACTCTATTCAAGGATGTGCAAGACTATTCTATGAAATGCAACAAGTGTCAATGCATGGGAAACATTTCATGGAAGAATGCGATGCTGATGAATATTATATTGGAATTAGAGCTCTTCGATGTGTGGGGCATAGACTTCATGGGACCATTTCAACCATCAAATAGTCACAAGTACATTCTGTTGGCCGTCGATTATGTCTCCAAGTGGGTTGAAGTGGTATCATGTGTCGCAAACGATGCGGCGACAGTCTCCAGATTCTTGCGAAGAAACATCTTCACTCGTTTTGGCACCCACGTCCCATAATAAGTGATGAAGGTACCCACTTTGTCAATGGCATCATCTACAAATTCCTGCTCAAGTACAATGTCCATCATAAGGTCACCACCGCATATCATCCCTAGACAAACGGCCAAGCCAAGGTGTCTAATAGGGAAATCGAGTTGATTCTAGAAAAGGTGGTGAATCCATCACACAATGATTGGTCCATGAAGCTTGACGATGCTTTGTGGGCATATAGGACTGCCTATAAAACACCTATAGGCATGTCCCCGTATGCGCTGGTGTTTGGGAAGGCATGTCATTTATTGCTGGAATTAGAGCACAATGCGCTATGGGCAGTGAAGAAGCTCAATTTTGATTTAAGGACTGCAGGGGAGGAGAGAAAACTTCAGTTGCTCGAGCAAGACGGATGGAGAATTCAAGCATATGAAAATGCCAAGATCTACAAGGAACGTGCAAAGCATTGGCATGACAAACGACTATGCGAAAAGAATCTATAGGTTGGATAGAAGGTCTTGCTATTCAATTCTAGGCTACGACTCTTTCCGAAAAAATTAAAGTCACGCTGATCCGGACCATTTATAATAAAGAAGTATTCCCGCACAGTGTGGTCGAATTAACCAATGAAGGGACCAACGCACTCAAGGTCAACGGACAAAGAGTCATGATGTATCACGAAGGAGACTTTCATCGCAAGAAAACCTCCGTGGACTTGAGAAATCCTGACTGAAGAAGAAATGAGCGGTCCCTGCATTGATATGTGACACAAATTCATCAGGGATGCAAAATTTTTTAACAATGATTGTAATAAACGATTGCTATGGAGCTACGTGATAACCTAAAAACACGCGACCAAATCGGCCAACCCATCGCAATCGAGGAATTAACCCACCGCAAAGAAAGATGCGATCACAGATGATTCAGGCAATGAGAGCAAATTTGGGGGTTGTATTTTTCTTTGACTCTTTTATTCCAAATTTTGCACTTTCGCATCTCATTTTAATATTGCTAAATTTTATCATCGCATCCTCTTTAGTATAACACAATCATTGAATGTTGATTACTTTATTTAGTCACCGCATTCTTCCCCGTACCAATTATGATTTCAATGATGAAATTCATGCCTTTATTTCTTACCGCATGTACTAGAGTCAACTTAATTTCATGAAACATTTCTAAAAGTTAGTGGTCTACCAGCTTTCTTTCAAAATGATTTTTACGAAATTTCCTAAGAGCATCGCATCAGTTATTTCGTCTATCAGCAATAAGGACATTGTTGTGTATAAATTTGGTGGTGCTAGTATTTATTTTCAACCTTGCTATTCTTAGAATTTCAATAATAATAAAAAAAAGCATAACGTTGAGATTGGATCCTACTCGTAGTTGGATGTTTACATGACACCCGTGGGGGTAAGCCAAAACGAAGGTAGGAATCGTGATCAACGCATAAATCAAGTGGTCGCAACTCCGCTGCCAAGTAAAATGGGCATGATTTAGACCAAGAAAGAGTGTTTTACTCGTAGTTGGATGCTCGCATGACACCCATGGGGGCAAGCCAAAACGAAGGCTAGGCACTTCTATCAGCGCAAGATCACAAAAAGTATAACTAAATCGTGCAAGGGTAAAAATCACTTAGAAACACCCGAGCTGGAGAAAGTTTGAAATAAATCATGCGATGTTTTGGAAACAAGTAAAGTCTTTTTTATGGTTAAACTTGCAATCCCTAAAGATTAGAAATATTTTAGAAAGAGACCAGGATAGAAATTGAGAAGGCGTTGGTTCATGAAATTTGAATAAGGCACTTTGAGAAGTCTAGGTAGGGCGAAGACGGTTAACTCTTTAAAGAAAATCTTTAGTTTATGCTTGAGGAAAAACATTGTTTTAAATTTGGGGGTGTGATAACGGGTAGAAATACACGTTATTATAGCTCAAATAAGTAAAACAATGAGAGAATGCGATGGTAAAAATAAGCAATATCATGTCCAAAAGCGCTAAACTAAAGAAATTTCGATCGCATGTGCCCATTGCATAAAAGCAGTTAATTTACTTATTTTGTGAAGGAAAAATCCATCGGTGCAAGTAAAATTTCGATCCAAGGAATTAGGCGTCCGCACGCTTGAAAGATTGCGATCGCAAAGTCATGTGATCGTATGCGATCGTGAGAAGTAGCTCAAGAAGGTGGCCACATAAAGACAGCGCATCAAGGTGACAGCATAATAAATCATGATGGGACGAAAAGCTGATGACGGTTGAATCTGAATTTAGTTGATAAGTCGTTAAAGCCACACTGTAGCAAGTACACTCAAATTTTGATGACTCTTAATCGGCGCATCAGGGCAGAAGATTTAATGACCGCCCATCATTGACATCATTAGAGAGAAAGGCTTCTTCACCTTGAGCTCTATAAATACTGAAGGCCACAATTATAACAAGGGGAATAAGATATATCATATAGAGAGAAAAAGTTACAGAGTCGTAAGTCTGCTCGCGTACATACTTAGATTTAGAGGACGGAAACAAGCTAGGAGAGGAAGAAGCCGAGAGATCATTCCCGGACAGATCGAGAGACTGTCGAAAAGTGCGACAAGGAGAGAGGGCCAACACTTGCGAGAGCAAGAATATTCATCTGGACAGAGTTGGAGTGAAAAAGACAGTGTAAAAGGCCACGGAAGCAAGACATTGCTTACCGGGCTTCTTATCTCTAAATTCCATTTGTTATTTTGTATTCTTCACTTTACTTATAGAAAATGGAAATCTCAATTCAATCTATGTTCAATCTCTCCACTTCACATGAATAGCTAAATTCCCGAATGGGTTGAGAAGTACTTAGCTAGCATGACCTAAGATTTACAATTTATGCGATCATCTTGTCTTATGTATGCATCATTCACCCTGTAGAAATACTTGAGAGAGTAGTCTAAAGATAGAATCTAGACTTGAGAGAATCAGATTAGAACCGCATAAGCAAGAAATAGAAACTTAGACATAAGTTCTATCGCTATTTATGATGACATTATTTTTATATCTTTAAGCATGTGGACAAATATGAATGCGAATGAATGAACAAGTCCATGTCCCCGGCAACGACGCCATAAACTTGATGACATAAATTTTAATCTTTATCTTCTCTAACGCATGGCTTGTGGATGAAACGAATGACATGCTAAACATGCGCTAAAGCTCTTCGCGATAAAGAGAATTTTTATGCGATACTACGTTTAAATATATGCATTGTTAATGATATGCTCATAGTATGCGATGGAGTAATGCGAGTCACAAGTTTCCTTGTGCTGAAACCAAGTATAATTCCAACGCAAGTTTCTCAGAATAATCCGAGGTCGAACACAGGGATTGTTTCCGTTAATGCGCTACTATTGTGATACATGCGACCGGTTTTTAACAATGAATAAAGAATTGTGATTTATACAGAAATGTAAATTGCAGTGAAAGTAAAACTGCGTTAATAAAATAAATCCTAAACTAATATGATATACGATACAAGATACATGATACACGATACTGAGATCGAGAACTGACTGTGAAGTTGTACAAAGATTCGATGTATACAATGGCAAGTTTTTGTGAATGAAGCAGAAAGAGAAATAGTAAATTGTAAAAACATCGCAAGTTTGTCAATTGCGTTAAAGATGCAACTAAAGTTCCACTTTCCCTTGGCGTACACCTCTCGGTGATCGGTCGCGTTCCCATATCTCTATGGTGAAATAGGGATGAACGTGATGAACGCAAGGTTGTTTCCGTCTCTAGAAATATTTCTTACTTTAGTTAACGCACTTTTCTAACCTTCTCTCGATAGGCGAAATAACATCTTCACTTCTACTCTCACAGGTGAAGATGCCGTCGAGCATGCTTTAGCTAAACTTAATTATTTCCTTAACACAAATTAACTCACTCACTTAATTCTTGCTATTTACACATGGGATTAAGAACACATCATGAAGAAAATGGATTATGGATGTACGGAAAGAGACTGAGAGATGATAATGGAAATTATCATAACATCTAATACTAAAATTAAGCGTCTGATACATGTTATGAATGAAATAGTAAAAAAGATGAATACAGATGATGAAATAGAGATTAGAAACAAATACAGAAAGAGTGTCAACATCTTGACACAGATCCTGAACGAAGGTTGTGCTTGCCGGCATGTGGAAGTAGTGGAGAGGAAAGCTTCCCTCTCAGGCTTGCTTTCCTAGTAGAATTGACCTTCGCACAGAGCTTCAGCTATGGGGATTGGAAGGATTCTCTGCTCGAAGACTCACCTCTCGGTCTTGTCTCATGGTTCGCCCGGATATACTCTGTAAGTCACATCAGACCAGTCTCTCCCTCAGAATCAATATATGCACGTCTCTATGTAATCATGTATATTTTTCAATGAATTTGCAGAAGCTATTTATAGGCGAGGCTTGGATCTTTGAATGTGTGGTCCCCACTGTATGGTTATGGTAGTTCCTGAAATGGCAAAATGAGAAATTCCTTCTGTTACGTAATCAACCCGTTAAAAATGCACAACTAAAAGCTGTACACTTGTTAGAATCTTCCGCAAATGCGTCGCTCTTTACATCTTCGATCTATCGCCGCATGCGGTGTTGTTTTTTTGATTACCGCATGCGGTTGCAATTGCGTTGATCGCTAAAGCTCTTGATTGATTGTCGCATATGCCTTCATTGCATTGATCATCTCTACATTATGGATTGATGGGTGCAATGCAATGTAGATGCATTGTTTATTTCGTCTTTGAGCCATGAACGCATGCGGTGACTGATTTCCTACAAAATAGAACTCCATCAGAATCAGTATATGCACGTCTCTATGCATTCATGTATATTTTTCAGTGAATTTTCAGAAGCTATTTATAGGCGAGGCTTGGCTCTTTGAATGTGTGGTCCCCACTGTATGGTTATAGTAGTTTCTGAAATGGCAGAAAGAGAATTCCTACTGTTACGTAATCAACCCATCAGAAATGCACAACTGAAAGCTGTACACTTGTCAGAATCTTTTGCAAATGCGTTGCTATTTACATCTTCGATCTATCGCCGCATGCGGTGTTGTTTTTTTATTACCGCATGCGGTTGCAATTGCGTTGATTGCTAGAGCTCTTAATCAATTGTCGCATGCGCCTTCATTGCATTGATCATCTCTTCGTTCTCGATTGATGGGCGTAATGCGACGTAGATGCATTGTTTATTTCGTCTTTGACCCATGAACGCATGCGGTGACTAGTTTCCTGCAAAACAGAAACTGAAACATTCTATTCTACCATTACAATGGTGTTAGTGGGTGTATTTACGACATTTTATAATTTTCGCATTTCTTAGCCAATTTGTATACAATCAACGCAACTTTTCTTTCTTTTAGCCACAATATCTAAATAAAATAGCATAAATAACTTGTATTTCTATAATTTATCAATTTACACATCTCATGCATCCTAGAAATAGGATATGATAGTATGGGGTCACCTTGTTTTATGTGTGCATCATTCATCATCGCATAGACAAGAATAGAGGCTTAGACATAAGTCCTATCAACATTTTCGTATACACCGCATGTGTCCTATAAATAGAAATTATGGCATTTGCATTGAGAGATGACATGCTTTTGTTTGTGGGTAGCATGATCGCATAACTTGTACGTAATCTTAAGAAGTGTTAGCTAAACCCCTTCTCAACCCATTCACCGCATACTCATTGTAACTCTCGATTTCATCAACTCTTCATTCGAACTCCATCACATCGGAAATATTCTTTATCAAAACACTATCTAATTTATTTGTTTTCACCACCGCAAAAGAATCAAAGTAGTTGTCGCATATTTACTCAGTAGTCCCTGTGTTCGACCCTATCTTACCAGAAACCTAGTGAGGCTTATACTTGGGTCTTATTAGGAAAACTTGCATGTGCAACGCATAACACATCACCACAAACTCATACCATAAATGCATTACAATTCAAAATGCATCAAGTTTTTAGCGTCGTTGCCGGAGACTACGACAGTAGATATTACGCTAATAGTAATTCCTTTTGATTTTCTTTGCAGCTTTCGACCTCTGTGCACCGCCATTCCTTTGTTAAGGGAAGAAGCAAGTGTCACATGAGTGAAGGACACATTCCTGAGCCTAACTATGACCTAAAGATCGAAAGAATGTTCCGAAGAAGAAAGAGAAACAACAAGAGAGAACTCCCAGAATGGCGGAGCAACAGGAAGAAAGAGCCACAAACGCAACAACATCATGGAAAACCCCATTCTCCTGGCACACAACCGCAATAGACCCATTCGGGAATATGTGTCACCTAACCTATATGATTTCTCCCTAGGAATCATGAGGCCAGCTTTGGACGGATCGAGGTTTGAGATGAAGCCGACTATGTTACAGATGATCCAACAGCCAGACAATTTGGTGGAAGCATGGCAAGGACCCGCACACCCATCTTTGGAGTTCCATTGAAATCTGTAACACTTTTGTGTTCCCAAATATCTCAGTTGAAGAAGAACGACTAATGTTGTTCCCATTTTCGTTATGCGATCAAGCAAGGAAATGGGCATATTCCCTCGAACCAAGGGAGATAACTTTGTGGGAACAGATTGTAAAAAAGTTCATGAAGAAATATTTCCCTCCTACCGAGAATGCAAGAAGAAGGAAGTTAATTATGAATTTTGAACAGGAAATAGACGAATCGCTCAGCGACGCGTGGGCGAGGTTTAAGAGATTAGTGCAAGACTGTCCGCACAACAGATTACCAGACTGTCTCCAGATGGAGATATTTTATCACGGTTTGAACCCTGCATCGCAGACAGCTACCAATGCGGCAGCAGCTAGTGGTCTGCTTGATAAAACTTATGATGAGGTGAAGAATATCCTTGATTGCATATCAAAGATCATGAAGATTGGTAGGAAAGTGATCAACGAGTAAAATTTTGAGAAGGTAACGCAAATAACGGTACCATCGCATCTTTGCAGAATCAAATGAATGTGATGATTAATCTGTTACAGGGAATTGAAATAAACAACCCTGGAACAAGAAGAGGGCAGGTCAACGCAATTGAACAGACGAGCACGAATTGTGCTACTTGTGGAGAATCTCATCCGATTGAAGAATGTCCAAGGGAGCCGTAGTCAGTGTACTTCGTAAAGAACAACCCTTTCTCTAATACATACAACCTCGGGTGGAGAAACCACCCCAATTTCGCTTGGAAAAACAATCAACAACAGAGTTATCAACCTATGGCGTAAAAAAAAGGACCGCCAGGATTTTTCCAGCAAACAAACGGTCAACCGCAACATCAAGCCAGCAGCTCGCAAGCACCGCCATCATCCTCTCTGGAGAACCTATTAAAATAGTACATTGAGAAGAAAGAGACGGTCCTCCAGAATCAGGCGATTTCCATCCACAATCTAGAAATCCAAATAGGACAGATTGCGAGGAGTTGAAAAATAGACTGCAAGGGACGCTGGAGTTGTTATTCTCAAAATTCTCTCTTTTTTTTTCTCTTTTTTTTCATTATAGAAATTTTCGCAATGTAATGAACGCAATTCTCTGAGACCGCTGCCACCCCCAAACTTAGAGGTTGGCAGCATTCTCACCATAAAACTAAAAAAAATTAACAGGAATGCGGTAATAAATGTTTGAGCAAAGGTTTACACGCAATAAAACTTGACTTTCAAAATTTGAAGAAGCTATTAAAAGTGAGGAGCCCCTTGCGATGCTTAGTCAGTAGATGCGGTGAATTATACATACCATTATAGAAACATCGCAAAGAAGCGCAATCGAGATAATAGAATTTCAAAAGGATAATGCATAAAAGATAACAAGAAAAGACCTTAGGCGGAATAACGCATGCGATCATGCGTTGGAATCCATGCGATCGAAGCCATGTGTTGAAGGATGGAGGGAATTCTCCCATTGTATTGCACACTGAGGAGACTTATTGTTGCACCTACAAGGAAAAAACGCACCACACCCAAGGAAGCGGCCGCATATCCAAAATAATAATAAAAATAAAATAAACTAACTACTAAAGACAGATAAAGATAGAGTAGAAGACGTCCCTGGAGAAATTAGAGTGTTGTCACCGCAAGGAGTCTCCCATGCAGGAGATTTCTCTCAACTGCTTAGGTCAAGATGCCTTGACCATTGGAACTTCTGGTAATTGTTGGGCGCATGCGGCCGTCATGTACTCATAATTACCTTCAGTTCATGTGACTGATTGCCCTTCTACCTTGGGTTTAATACTGCTTTTTGGCGCATCGCCTACACTTCAATATTGGTTGCAACTTGGTCGCACAAGCTATAATACTCCCAAGATAAAAAGGTTGCCTGCAGAGACACAAAACTCAACAAACAATTAGCTGCCAAGTCCCCAGCAACGGCGCCAAAAACTTGATGACGAAAATTTAATTACCAAGTCGTCAAAGACTTGATGAGTAAAATTAGGTGAATGCAATATGCAATGCATGTCTTAAGATATGCGTCGGTGGTCAGCGTTGGAGTGAACTATACGTTAACGAATGTATGCGATGACCATGCGTTCCTATCACAAGTTTTCTTGCACTCACGCCAAGTATAACGCGAACGCAAGTTTCTCGGGTGATCCATGGTCGAACTCAGGGACTTGTAGCTAGACATATACGGTAATGTGTATGCGGCGGTTGAATAAAAGAATGATGGAGGGGTTTTTATGCTACAACTACTCCTACTCCTAACTAACAGACAACACAATGAGAAGTATGAATGAGAGGTAGAGACCCGACAACTGTTGACGTGAAGTAAATGGATGGAAAATAGATAAAATGTGAAGATGTCTTCATCGCAACCCTTAAGAGTGACCGCAAGGACAACCTCAACACACGCAAGCTATGCGATCATGCTACACACACTAGAGTCTAAATCTAGGACGTATGCGATGTGTATGCAAAAAGTTTGGGATGATCGCATATAGCCACCATATCCTACTTTTTGGACGCATGCAATATCCTCTCCGTAGGGTGCATACGTTGTGTGATAGAAAATAGAGCTTATTCCTAAGTTCCCCATTCTTGCTTATGTATTCCAATCTGCTCTCTCAAGTCTTAGATTTGGGTTTTAGACTACTCTCTCAAGTATGCCAAAAGAATGAATGATGTGCTCATAAGACAAGGTAACCGCATTATCTTGGCTGACGTAAGATTATTCCTATCTCTAGTGAATACATGCTTACACTGCTTAATGCGACCAACCACTTACCCTCTTGGGCAGTTAGTTGTTGCTGACTTTACTCATAGACAAGCGTTGTGGCCGCCTATAGACAGGCGTTGCTAAAGCTTCACACTAAGCAAATAAGGTTTTCTCACACATTCCTGCAATGCACACCACTCGGTGGTTTGCTACATGCTTCATATCTCTAATCCACCTGACTAAGTATGCGATACTTAAGCAATCTCACTAAGTGATGCAATGAAAGTTAAGCATTCTAAGTAAAGAAAGATGGAGATGGAATCGAAGGAAACATAGAAATGCATTGAACACACAATGTATTAATTTCTTAATCCAAAATGTAATACAATACAATATAAGAAAAGAAGAGAAAATGAAAGGACCAGCTGGAAGCAATGTCTTGCTTCAAGCAGATGTGAGTCAAGGCTGTCGGTGGTGCCATGGATGGGCAATGGAGCTGACTCTCTCAAGATCAAACTCCAGCGAAGGCTCCGGTCATCACTCGGAATGAATGAAGGAGATGAAGAACTCTCAAGCTTTTCTTCTAATGCGTTTGTCTAGATCACAAGGATCTGCCCTAAGGCAAACCTAAGGCAAAAAACCATGGATTCAAACCTTTGGCGAAAACCCTAGATGAATTGAAATTCTACTACATGGCTTCTATTTATAGAGCTTGATCGCCGACAACATTAATGGACCTGCTCTGATTTTGACATTAGCGACGCGTTGGTCCTTTTCTGAGTCTCTTCTACTAACGACGTGGTAGGTGAAATGTCAACATCATCTTTTGGTTTTCCCGAGATATGCGTTGATGCGTTCATTCCACTAACCTTGTGTTCATCCCACTATTATGGTTATCGTGTAGCCATAATCGCAGTGACCGCATTCGTTTAATACTGCAACTTCTACACGATGATCGCAATCGCTTGACGATCGCAACTCCTATGTGATGGATGCATGTGGTTGATCATCGCAACACCCATGCGTTGATCGTATGTGTTCGCCTTTGTGATAGAGAGTTTCTCCACATGCAGTCGTTTATGCGGTAGCCCGGCTTCCGCGTTTGCGTCCACTTCCTGCGTTAGCTACAAAAATAGACAATTGAACGTATAATAATGCATAATAATGGGTTAGCCGAGATTCTCAATGTTGAACGCCGCAAACTCATTTTCTCATGAATTCCTAACATAATTGCCGTATATTCTACTTAACAGCCTTCATAATTCTAAATAAAAGGCTTAAGATGACATACATTTCTTTATGTTATCACTGACCCACCACTTAGGGATAGTCCCTTTTAAAATGTCCCAATTCTCTGCACTTATAGCAAGTACGTATTGAGTTGATTCCGGGCACCTTCCCCAATGGTATTTATCACAAACTAAACACCTAGGTCTTTGGTTTGCACTCATTGCAAATTTCTTCAATTGACTCGCTCCTCTAGAGCCTGATCCAGTTTTCGTGGTTCCCTTCTGCTTAAACAAACATTTATTTCCAATTCCAGGAGTAAATTTTTTACTACCCTCTTTATTCCCTTTTTTCACCGACAGACTTCCCTCATATCCTAGCTCTTCCTTCGTTATACTTTTTTCTACACTCATGGCCGCTTCTACCAATCCTGAAAACTCTACCCATGCAGCGCTTGTTGTTACGAGGGTCCTGATTTCCTTCTTTAATCCAGCTTCAAACCTTCTGTAGCATTCTCTCTCATCCTCAATAATACCTAAAGCATACCTTAAAAGTTTAGTAAACTTTGCCTCATATTCTGCTACAGTCATATCACCCTATATGAGCTATAGGAATTCATCTCGTTTCGTATCGCGATACGACCAAAGATAAAATTTTTCGTAGAAGGCTTCCCAAAATTCTTACAAACTAGGTTCCACTTTCCCTCTTTTCCTATTTATCAGTACTTTCCACCAATCCTCCAACCATTTTTGTAATAGGAAGGTTGCAAGGTTGACCTTCCTATCTTTAGGGCATCTCATCACATTAAAACATTTCTCCAATTGGTTGATCCACGTCTATGCATCCGTAGGGTCGTTGTTCCTTCAAACACTGTGGCACCCAATGACCTCAACCGCTTTATCCCATATTTATTTTCGGGATCGAGCTGTAGAGTTCCCAAGCTTTCTCGTAGCCTTTGAGCAAATCTATTCATTTGCTCCTCATCTCCAGTTCTTGCCTGAGGATGACTTGATGCGCCTTCACTACCTTCCCCTGACTTACTATTGTCAAGCTGGGTTCGGTGTTTCCCACTTCTCAGCATTTTTGTCTATAATCAACATACATGTTAAGTATATTTACCATATCTTACCTACACAATTTCTTATTTACTTACAGTAGAGGTTATATACATACTAAGTATATTTACACTATTTACTATTTACATTTCCTTTACTTATTTAGTTCAGTTCCTAATCCCTAAAGGTTAAGTTTCCAAATTTCGCGCCTCGAGTAAGTCTTTCGTCCCTCCATGGACATTCTACCTTAACATGCCTAGGTTGCTGGCAGAAAAGACAGAATTTGTGGATTTCTTCAACACCAAACCAGATGAAGATCTACCATCAAATTTTATTATTATCCTCCGGGGCACTTCAGTCCCTGTGTTTCATAGTGATTCTGCCAACTGAGACGAACTTCCCGATACATTGATCTTCTTTATCTCTCTATCATAAGTCAACTCTAGCAGAAACCTCTTGTTCCCGCTGTCTACCAGTGTAATTTTTTGTAACTGGTTCAAAACTCGTTCCTTTCTTTCTTTGTTTTTCCTCAGAAAATAATGAAAATTTTTCTGAATGTGACGTGTTTCTTACATTTGAAACAAATATTGGTCCCCAACAAACATGGACCTCTATGATCTTTACCACACTTCAGACATCCCAAATTTATGATGGATTCCGATAAACTTAATTTATGTTTAGTAAAACAAGGATCATCTATTTCAAGATTTGACCTATAGTCAGCATCGCGGATCGTCTCCTGCGCTTGGGATTCTTGCCACCTCCAGGGTCTATTGCTTAGATTCATCTCCTACATTGAAATTCATTTACATTATTTATAGATTTAACTTATTTTGTTTCTATTTTCCCTCAAGGTCTCCTACACCCTTTTCCTAAGCTTGTTATGAGCTAGCCAAACCTTCCTAATTCTTATTTCCTGATACTGACTAGGTATCGACTCAACCTTCTCATGTTCTATATAAACCTCGCTCACCCATTCTTCCCCAGGTTTTTCATAAACCATTACTCTGATACCACTTTGTCATACCCCCACCCAAGCCTTATTACACAGACTGAAAGAAGATGTGAAGACAGCCAACACCACCCTTTTGTTGTATCAACTGCCCGACATCATCAGTTTAATAGCAAGGTTATTATAACTCATTAATAATTATAAATAATTAAACATACTATGCTTTAACCTAACTATCCTAATGACTTCCAGTTAACATGATCCAAGTCCCACCCTATGAGATAATACCAATTCAGACCTCAGGTGGCTTTCCCAGAACGATCCGCTTCCGCTACTTGGGGAGAGAAAACAAAACAAACGTGGAAAACGTGAGCTATAAGCCCAGTGAATGGTGCTTTTTAAGAAAGTAGGCTTGACTATAGAAATTTATTTTGGGGAAAACAATTCCATAATCAAACATGAATCACACTGTAATGAATGTAACCTCACCAGCCTGTCAATTGGATGTCTCTGGCATGATCATGTATTTCCCCTCAGGTATTCTTCGCGAATAACCTGCAATGACCAGCGTGGAAATAACCTCAGCACCCTATAACCCACCGAATGTGCACATGTCAACATTTCCTGCTAGACATGTTTGGGTACGCTAACAATCCCAGCCAGATACCTTGACAATCTCAGCCAAGTATCCATAAAGCATGCTAACAGTATCTCGAGTATAAATCCCATTTCCAAAATGAAATTACACATGCATTATAACAACAACAATCAAGTTCAAACAAAACACATTTCCCGATCATGCCAATAAATATAATCTCTCTCTATATATAATCACATATATACGTAGAAATCAATCACACAAATAATAGAATAACCACTCACAATTCTTTCTACTCTGTTCTTTAGGAATTCTCTTAGGCAACTCTTTGCCTCATTTCCTTGGATTCTTCCTTTTTCCAAGAATTTAAAATTAAACCATTATTCCCCTATTAATCTCAATTTATTCACAAATAACCTTAAAAATTATAATAACCAACTTACCCACTTTAAAACAACCAAAAATAGACTGAGCTTTTCCAAAACAACTTTTTGGAGGTTATTTTGACAAGTTTAGAGGTGCTGGACAGCAGGTGGACGCGTCTATGTGTGTAGATGGGCATGGGAACACACTGATGGGCGGCAGCTTTCAGTGTTGGGCGTCGGGCGTGCGCCTGGCTGATCGCGTGCAAGTAGGGCGATACGACATTCACAGGGCAGCGCTGGGATGTGTCCGTGCGTACTGGCGTGCATCCGTCTGGATGTGCGTCTAGCAAGGCACGTGGCCTAGGCTGGCGAGAACGCGCGACAAGGCTGCTAGGCGACAACCTATGCGTTCAGTTGGTCAACCTTGCTATCAATGCAAAGTCCTTATTCTACATAACTCCAAATGCAATGGCAGCCTGGTTCCTGTCACTACCCTCTTTTCTGAGTATTTTAACTCTAATTTCACTTAAATGGCTCGAGCTATTTGTGAGAGCCCTTCGTCCCAAGCCTCTTATTTATAGGCATCCAAAGTCCCCCAAAGCTCGACTTCTTCTATTTGGCTGCATGACTAGATGTTCTTTTTTCGTGTTGCCAACGTAACTCTTTGCCAGATTGACACTTATGTGTCTTCCTTTCCCTTAGCTGATGCACAGGTCCTCCCTTGCATGTCTCCTCAACCATCCACCTTAATTTTCATGGGATCCCAGGCTTCCCTAGTTCGCCACATGTTCAGACGAGTTGGTACTTCTGATTTTCTCTCCAAGTTCTCCTTCGACAACGCATACACCACTTAACTTGGTTTCATGCTTGCTTGGTCCATGCTTGACCATCGCATTCCATTTATGTGTCCATAAAACTTGAAGTCCATAGCACACCCCACTTCGTCGCATACCACGTTGGCGCATAAGTTCCCTGGCCAAGATCACCGCATACACCATTGCATAGCTCCTCGTCTAGCCCTTGCGTCTATCGCCCTCATTGGATAGCTCATCGTCTTGCCTTTGCATCCTCCATCGCATAGCTCATCATCTAGTGATCCCTCACTATCACTCATCATTTAGAGATCTCGTTGTTTCTCATTGTCTAGCACCTCCATCGATCATCTAATGCAACGGCCATCATGTAGCGCTATCATTTAGCTTTTGCGTCTATCGCCTAGTGCTTCGCCTATCGCTTAGTGTTTTGCCTATCGTCTAGTGCATCACTTAGTTCATCATTTAGCGCTGTGAGCAGCTATGCGATTCTCTATGAACATGCTCCAACGCATAATGCCCACGCTCGCGCACATCCAACGCATTCTTGCTTGCGTCTGGCCCATCCTCGTCACTCGGGGGTCTTCCTTGCTACTTGCTCATGCAGCCTTTTGCCATCCCAATGCATGTGTCCTTATCTCACAAGCTTAACATATGGTTATCCTTGGCTTCAATACTTAATCCCTTATAACCTCTACAAACTTGGCCAACTACATCAGGCATCCAATATACCCTTATGTTCACCTAGCCATTTCTCATGCGTCCCTCATGGCTTTGGTTAAACTCAATGGTTGGCCACATGCTTCATACTTGTCCTTTGATTGCATCCCTCACACCAACGCAAGGTGGTTGTAAGCTTCAATATTTAATCAAATGTTATTGCTTACAACTTTTACTTAATGCAAGCTTCAAATTTAGTTCTTAAGGTTTACTTTTAATACTTAAGGCATTCTTATCTTCTTTGAGTTCCCTATAGGTTTCTTAACTAATCAACCAAGTTACTTAGATTAGTTCGGGATTTCACATTTACCACCTCCTTAAAGAAAATTTCGTCCTCAAAATTTGATGAACATTCACAAAACAAACCACATATCAACTTTATTTGATCTTCATCATTAATGGAACATGTCTAACCTCATTCAAAGTGTAGAAGACACCATTATTGTTCGTATCTTGACTAAGCCAATTCCAACTATCTTGCACACAACACCATTAGCCATGTTCATATTTCCTCTGTCTATTTGCTGATATGTTGAGAACCACTCTCTATATAGGTACATATGATAAGTTGCCCCATAATCAAGAACCCACATATCATCAGAATGTGAATGTTCATTCACAACTAAAGCTAGATCTCCTTCAGAATCGATCTTGACTTCTTTAGGATCAATCTCAACTTGTGCAGCAGAGAAAAATGCTTCTTTTTGTCACTCTTTTCCTTCTTTTCCAAATCCTTTTTATCTTAAGACATTTGGTTTTCCAATGCCTATTTTCTTGACAATGGTGACAAACATAATTTGATTTAGAACCCTTTGACTTCGAAGACTTATTATTCTGGTTTGACTTCTGCTTACAAAAATTCCAATGTCCCTTGCTTCCTGTAGAAGCTAATCCAAATGTCTGACTTTTTGTACCTGAACTTCCTACATTATGACGGTCCTCTCTCATAAGCAACATGGACTTTATAATCTTTTAACGATAGAGTTTCTTTCCTTCCATTATATGAGCAACGAAAGTCTCATATGATGGGGGCAAAGATGTCAACAAAATTAGGGCAGCATCCTCATCATCAACCTTAATCTCTACATTACGTAAATTTAATAAGATTTTATTTTATTGATCAAGATGCTCGTAGAGACGTACCTTCCTACATACCTAGATGATACATACGTTTCTTCATAAACAATTTCTTGATTAAAGATTTCATCATGTAAAGACTTTCCAACTTCAACCAAAAACCAACAAAAGTTCCTTCATCTACGACCTCGATGATGATGTCATCAACCAAACATAGCATGATCGTTGAATGGGCCTTCTTCTTAAGAGTCTGCCATTCTTCTTCATCTATGACAACTTTCTTTGACTTACCAATCAAGGTGCTTATAGCCTTTGCCACTTTAGCAGGAATCACATCTTGATCTACCATAAACCAAAACTGTTCCTCTTAGTGAATTTGTCGATTTTTACGTTCACGCCAAACATATTCAATTATTGAACAAATGTGAAATTTCAAAAAACCCAAAGCTCTGATACCCTTTTGTTACAAAAATGACAATTAAAGGATATAAAAGAACGTAAAAAAATCGACACACATATATACGTAGTGAAGAAGTATATCAGCATGCAGCGGAAGCAACAAGGATCAATGCTCTAATTCATTAATTTTGGGTGTAAATAAAGCATGCTCATACAATAATAAGAGTGTTTCAAGTTATACCTTTGTAGAACCTCTTGAATCTCGATTCTTAGCTACAAAACTTCTCCAAATCTTGTTGTGAACTACCTCAAGGTCTTCCCTAATATTCTCTTGGAGCTTTAGATTGAGTTGTGGGACTCAATATAAGCTCGAATGAAGGGAACTTGGAGAAGAACTCACTGCACCATTCACTTAAAGAACTCGAATTTTTCAGGAAAACTCATAATGATGCATGCTTCAATTCCACTTCCATCTTCTCTATTTATTGCAAGACATTCATGCAAAGAAGAAGGTTGTATGAGGTGCAACTCATGCTTGGAGATTTGAAGCAAAACTTAAGTGGGTTTAGTGTGAGCTAGTTGAAGGTGTTAATGCAAAAAACCATAATTCCATTTTGTGTTTTTCAAACTTTTCAAATTTACAAAATGATTTCAAAAATCAATTTGATTTCAAAATTGAAAATATTATTAATTTTAAAAAATTAATTTCAAAAATTAATTTTCTAATAATTAATAATAATTAAATAATTTAATTAAGTCTAATTAATTTATTATCCAATATTAAACTAATTTTACACAAATATCAACTTCATCAATCCCTATTCATGAATTTAATATTAAAATCATATTTAAATATTAATTAATTCTCCAATTTCGTTTAATTCTAATTTGAATGTTTCAAATTAACTTATCATGCTACTCCTAGCTAATCCGTTTACGAGCTAGTAGGGAGACCTCGCAGACCTACAGATCATGGACTCCAACGATCCAAGATTAATTGGCTAAACTTTTTACACCAAATTAATCCTCATTCGTTAACTAATAAGTCACTCCACTAAAGCCCATAGTTGCACTCCCCTCACTGTAGATATATTATGTCTACATGATTTAATCATAATTAGTAAGTTGACCCTTCACAGGTTGTTCGTAATAATGGTTGGGTCAAATGTCTATTTTACCCCCGAGATTACGTCTTGTTCCTTAAGTTCCTACTGATCCTCTAATGAATAATTGGTTTGTGATCCAATCACTAAACCAGATCCCTCTCAGCCCAATGAGAGGGTGGGGCCCCTTGTCTAAGACCTGGATTCAGTACTTAAAAGAACAACCTTTCTCCTATCCCTAAATCGGTTAGGCATGAATTCCATCTTGCACCCTATGTCCCCAACTATCTACCCGATCATACGCCTGAAATGAGAGGCTTATTGAGCTGGCGCTGTTGAGCCAACCCTCACCTATGCAAATGTAAGGATAATCCCGAATAAACAGGAGTTCATAGTTAACTCAGGATTAAGATCGAGTTACCTAGGTCATCTAAGTGAAATAATTAGTCTTATACAATAAACAACATTATAAAGTAAGTGATTTATTTCTTGGTCCCCAGCTATCTACCCGGTCTTACGTCCCCACTGTTGGGAATGTCCTAGAACTCGCAGTTCATAAATTTTGTGTTAAATTGATTTTTGAAAATCCAACAAACATATCCATGGATAAAGTATAAATACTTTAACTTTATGTGGTGACATAAACAAGATCAAGTTAATAGTATATAAGCCTAAATGGTCTATAAGTATATGGATGAAATTGAGTATCTCATCCTAGTAACACTATTGGATGCGTCCCATTTTGTATAGGTAATACAAATGATGTGATCCATAGATCATTCACGTAGAGACATGTGAGTGGAGGCATCCTATGCAATGATTTTGCATATAGAATGGACAACAAAATAGTCACTTTTCTTTATAACGACCGTTTAATGTTAAAATCATACTTAAGTAACCTAGGATAACTCAATCTTAATCTTAAGCTAGCTATGAATTCTTGTTTATTCAGGATTATCCTTTGAGATGCATGGATGAGAGTAATCCAACAGCACTGCTCCATAAGCCTTCCATTTTGGGGATAAGACCATGGATAGCTGGGGACATAGCCCTGCAAGATGGAATTCACTCCTATCCATTTTAGGGTTACTAAATAGGTTGTTCTCTTAAGTGTTGATTCTAGGTCTTGAACAATCGGGGCCCCGCCTTCTCATGATAGAAAAGGACATGATTCATAAGTAATTACCACGTAGAGACCGTTTAATGTTAAAATTGACCATTTCATACTTAATCAAAATTGTTCATTGGAGGGTCAGTGGAAACTTAAGGAAGAAGATGTATTTATAGGGGTAAAACGGTAATTTGATGCAACTGTAATTATGAACAACCTGTGAATGATCGGCTTACGATTATGGTTTATATGGACAGAAATATATCTATAGTGAGGAGAGTGCAACTATCGAGCTATAGTGGTGTGTCTTGATTGTTAACGAATATTAATTAATTCGATTAAAGAGTTTTAACGAATTAATTACAGATCGTTGGAGCTCATGATCTGCAAGTCCATTAGGTCCCTCTACTAGCTCATTAAATTGGAATAAAAACTTGAGTATTGATGTATGAAATTAGGTTTATGAATTCGAAATGTTCAAAATCATTTTGAAAGTTTTTCGATTGATTGTATATGATACAATTATAAACGTTTAATTTAATTGAAATTAAACGAAATTAAAAAATCAGTTAATATTTAAATTATGATTTAAATAAAAAATTTATTTATTTGTGATATTGATATTTTATTAATTTAATATTTATATATAAAATCAATGTTATTTTAATTTAAAAGTTTAATTAAAAATCAATTAAAATTAGCTTTATTTAAATTATTTATTTTTTAATTAATTTTATAAAATAAAAAAAAAAAAAAAAATGATTTTTGAAATCATTTTAAGTTAATGAATTTTTTCAATTTTTGGGAAAAATCCACTAACCACTTTTTGATGGATTATCACCAAAATCCAATTGTAAATTGATATGATCACCAAGCAGGTGGTGCCCTCCATGCAGCCTATTGGTTTTGCATGATTTCTATATATATACAGTAACTCCATGCATGAAGATCATCAAACAATCAGAGTTTTACTTGTTGAAGTGAAAACCTGAAAACCATACACATTCCTCACTTGTTCTTCATCAAATCAACTTGATTTAAGTGTTTTCACCACACATTCCAGCTTGAACATAGTAGAGAAGATCTCAGTGGTAGTCCTCTTGAAGTTTCAAGCTATATCTTGGTGGATTTCAGCTAAATTCGTGAAGAAAATCTTCAAAGGTAATATGTGTTTCAAACCCTCTTATGAGTATCATATGAATAGTATGCTTAAAACTCAAATTAAATGTACTTTAAGTACTTAATGATTCTGAAGTCTTCCTTGCATGATATTTCATTCCTTCACCCACTCCTCATGTCAATACATGAATGAATTTGGATCACTTCGTTTGTAGTATCTTTACAATAACTTGTAACAGCTATAGAGTAGGTTGCATCCAGTAATGTTACCAGAATAAGGTACCTAACCTTAATCATGTACTATAGACCATTTTGGCTATTTACTTGAACTTGATCCATTTCTATGTCTCTACATAAAGTTTAAATATTCATATAATAGCCATGGATCTAAGTTTATTAGATTTAGAATTTTACGTAAGCAATTTATTGAATCAATAATAAGTTTGTTGACTATAGAATATGTTTATCTTTTACAAACTGCGAGTTTTAGGACATAAAAGCCAACACGTGGTTCACTAACAGTGTATTTGCTACATCTACGAGGTAGAGGGAGAACAATATTATTAGAGAGAATGTTTTTTGAATACACACACAACGCCTCTAGGGTTAGAGAGTTTTATATAGTGAACTACTCTAAATCATAGGGTCATAATCGTAAATAATTACAAATAAGTAAATATGCTAAATACGAATTCTAAATAGGTTTCGGGGGTATTGTCCTTGAACCCTCACCAGGAAGCGCTGCCCCTAAACCCCAGTGGGACCGTCGTACTTGGTTGTTCGAAGCGTCAACAATCAAATTCAAGGCATTCCAACATAACATTATCGATTTTTTACCTTACTTGCTTTTTAGTAGAGTTGAGCGAAAAGTTTTATTTTCACTTAAGGAATGTTTGGTTTACCAACATGAGTTGAGTTGAGTTGGTATAATATACCAACTCATTGTTTGGCCCACCAACTTTAAATGTTGGTGGAGTTGAGTTGGTATATTTTATCAACTCACCCAAACTCTCCCTTCTTCCCATGTTTTCAATGGCTCCACCCATTAGCCATTATCACACTCCGAGAACTAACTCTGGGCTCCAAAAACCACCTCCGATGAAAACTCCAATGACTAACATCAGGCTCCGACAAACACCTCCGATGACAACTTCGATGACTAACTCCAGGCTCCGACAACTACCTTCGATGACAAATATCGACGACAAAAATTCGGACTCTGATGACCACCTTCGATGACAGCTCCGGCGACCAACTCCGATCTCTGACAACCTTTGCGCAACCAACTCCGACAACCAATTTTGGCCTCCAACAACCACCTTCGGTGACCCAACTCCAACGACCTCATTCGTGCTACCAACTCCGACGACCAGTTGGCTCCGACATCAAACTCCGATGACCAACTTCGACAACCACCTTCATAGGCTTTCCCAACCACCTTCGACTAGAAACTCTGATGAAAATCACCTTCGATGATCACCTTTGAGTGAGTAACTCCGACGGCCAACTTGAGGCTTCGACGACAAACTCCGACAACCAACTCTAATATAACATTCATACTACTAACTTCGGACTTTGACAGTCGCCTCCGACTACAATCTCCCATGAAAATCATATTCGATGATCAATTTCGACGACTACTTTCGGCCAACCAACTTTGCAATTTGAAAACCACCTCCGATGAAAAACTTCGACAACCAACTCCAATACACTTTCATGTGATCAACTTCAGGCTCCGACAACCACCTCTGACTACAAACTCCAGCAAAACTTATCTTCGATAATCAACTTCGACATCCACTTTCAACTACTATAAGACTGATGACTGTTAAAGTATGTTGTAGGGTTTTTGATTATATAAAAAAAATTATTTTGCCTATATTAAGTGCAATATTTATATGTGAATTCACATATCAAACGAGTGTTAAGAATATTTACACGAAAAGTATGTATGTAGTTGAAAATTGTGTAACATATAACAAAAAAAAACACCATAAAATGAAAATCTTTTTCCTGGAACATTTTTCAGCAAGAATTAATGAAAAACAGAGATTTGTTCTCTAATGATCCTCAAAATTTAGAGGAAATAAAAGTGAAACTTTTGAAGAAATGTGGTGACATTCCATTGGTTGTTACAATGATCAAAGAGATTTAATTAAACAAAATTCATGACCTAGTAAAAATATAGAACAACAATAGGAAGAAGAAGAAAAAGAAAATGATAATGAAATTCTTGGAGAAAATTAGCTAGAATAAAAATTTTGATTTCGCTTTAGTTTCTCATTGTATTTAATCATATTTCTATAAGAAATGTAATGGGTCAATTGTTGTTCTTAGTCCAAAAAAGAAAGAAAGAAAAATTAAAAAATTAAAAGAAAAATTGTAATCCATATTTTATTCAAACAAAGATGGGTAGAATTATTGAATAAAAAAGTTTCAAAACAAAAATAGGAATCATAAGAGCATATTATTCATAGTTCAAAAAACTGCATCAGAAATATAGATATATGAACTCAACTCTGCATCCCAAACACACTATATGAAATCAGATCATATAACTGTATACCCAAAACATAGACAAATGAACTCCACAGATATATGAACTCCACAGACATATGAACTCCAGACATCCTCTCTCAACTCAGCGCCCCAAACGATCCTTATACTCGAAGTATACACGTGTACTTAATCAGACTCTAATAAAAAATTAAGTCCCCTGTTTGGTAATCATTTTGTTTTTTGTTTTTGTTTTTTAAAATTAAGCCTATGGACACTACTTCCACCTCCAAATTTCTTTCTTTGTTATCTATATTTCACCAATGGTTTAAAAAACCAACCCATATTTTGAGAACTAAAAAAAGTAGTTTTCATTTTTGAAATTTGGCTAAGAATTCAACAGTTGTACTTAAGAAAGATGCAAATCATTGGAAGAAATATCGATGAAATAGGCTTAATTTTCAAAAGACAAATACAAAAAACTTGGCTACCAAACAAGGCCTAAGTTTATTTTTTATTTTTTATTTTTTGTATTTTCTTTTAACTCACAATTTTTACATTAAAAATACTTTTAGATTTTTCATCTTAAAATATCTTTATTTTTAAATATCTATAATCTAAATCATAATTATTAATTTCCTTATTTTTCTTAAGAAATTTTTCACAAATAGAAAAAATGTCAAACTATTTACAGAAATAGAAAAAAAAAATACTGGTAAACACTGATAGAGCACATAATATCAATGATAGACTTCTATCAGTTTCCATTACTAATAGGCACTGATAGACTATGAAGCATAGACACCGATACGGATACGTGATATGGAAACGATTGGATACAGCGATTCGTCAATTTCGAAAAACTAAGATACGGATACGTCTAAGGATAAGTCATTTTTAATTTTTTTTTTCATATATATAAATTTAACCATAAAGAAAGATACTAAAATTTTAACTTACTACTGTTAAAAATTAAAATTAAAAACCTAAAATCAAAGATTCAAAGGAAATGGAAAATTCAGAGATTGAAAATGAAAAGTTGAAAACTTAAGAGTAAAAAGAAATGGAAATCAAAATTTGAACTGAAGAACGAACTAAAGAAGAAGAATGAACGTTACAGTTGATGGTGAGCTGAAGAACGAGCCTTTACTTTTAGATGTCGACGACGAACTGAAGAACGAACGAAACGTCGACGACAGAAGTCTGGTCAATGGTGAACTGAAGAACGAACGAAGCGTCGACAGTGAAAGTCTGGTTGACGATGAGCTGAAGAACGAATGAAGAATCAATTTGAATTGAAGATTGAAGAACGAACTGAAGAACGAAGAATGAGGAAGAGATAAAGAGTTGTGTCATCAGCGGGGCTGAAAAACTGAAGAAGCGAAGTGCGAAGAAGAAGAAAATAACTACAATTTTAGTTTTAGAGTTTTCCTTTTTAGTTTTACTTTTTGTTTCTAATTTATTATAATATTATAAATTATAAATCAATAATTATATTAATAAAAATATAAAACTAAGTGGATTATTTTGGCTTAGTGGCTATTGGGCTTAAAATTTAGTCCAAAATTAAAAAAAAAAAAAAAAAAAAAAAAAAAAAAAGTTAGCTTGACATATCCCCTTCACGTATCTTGAAGGGGATACGTGTATCCGAAATTAATAATAATAAAAAAAAAATCAAATACTTCATTTTACGTATCTGACACGTATCTGCCACATATCTAGACGTATCGGTATTATCATATACGTATCTGATACCGATTCTCTACACCTTTTGAAGTATCTCTGCTTCATGGCTGGTGGACTAAACGAACTAAAGAAGAAGAACGAACGTTATAGTTGATGGTGAGCTGAAGAACGAGCCATTACTTTTAGGCGTGGACGACAAACTGAAGAACGACCGAAGCTCGACGGCGATAGTTTGGTGGATGGAAAACTGAAGAGTGAACGAAGCGTCGACGATGGAAGTCTGGTTGACGGTTAGCTAAAGAACGAACGAAGAATCAATTTGAACTGAAGATGGAAGAACGAACTGAAGAATGAAGAATGAGGAAGAGATGAAGAGTTGTGTCGTTGGCTGGGCTGAAGTATTGAAGAAGAAAAGTGCGAAGAAGAAGAAAAGTACCAAAATTTTAGTTTTAGGGTTTTATTTTTTAGTTTTACTTTTTAGTTTTTAATTTATTATAATATTATAAATTATAATTCAATAACTATATTAATAAAAATATAAAACTAAGTGGGTTATTTTGGGTCAGTGGGCTATTGGGCTTAAAATTTTGCCCAAAAAAAAATAGCTTGGCATATCCCCTTCACGTATCTTGAAGGGGATACGTGTGTCCGAAATTAATAAGAATAAAAAAAAATCAGATATTTTATTTCACGTATCTGCTACGTATCTAGACGTATCGGTATTATTAGATACGATCTAATACTGATTCTCTGCACCTTTTGAAGTATTTTTGCATAATAGCTGATAAACTGAACGAACTGAAGAAGAAGAACGAACGTTATAGTTGATGGTGAGCTGAAGAATGAGCTTTTACTTTCAGGCGTTGACGGCAAACTGAAGAACGAACGAAGCTCGACGGCGGATGTCTGGTGGATGGCGAACTGAAGAATGAATGAAGCATCGATGACATAATTTTGGTTGATGGTAAGTTGAAGAATGAACAAAGAATCAATTTGAACTGAAGATGGAAGAACGAACTAAAGAACGAAGAATGAGGAAAAGATGAAGATTTGTGTCGTTGGCTTTGCTGAAGAACTGAAGAAGCGAAGTGCGAAGAAGAAGAAGAAAAGAACTAAAATTTTAGTTTTAGGGTTTTTTTTTTAATTTTACTTTTTGTTTTTAATTTATTATAATATTATAAATTATAATTCAATAATTATATTAATAAAAATATAAAACTAAGTGGGCTACTTTGGGTTAATGGACTATTGGGCTTAAAATTTAGTCCAAAATAAAGAAATTTTAGCTTGGCGTATCCCCTTCACGTATCTAGAAGGAGATACGCTGATCTGAAATTAATTAAAAAGGATTAGTTACTTCATTTCATGTATCTGACACGTATCTGCCACATATCTGGCCGTATCAGTATCAGATATGTATCTGATACTGATTCTCTACACCTTTTGAAGTATTTGTGCTTCATAGATGATCAACTTCTTTCATCTTCTATCAGTCTCTATCATAGAAGATTAAATTCTTTCATCCTCTATCAGTCTCTATCATAAAAGATTAAATTTTACTATTTTCTGTAAAAATTTCCCTTATTTTTCTATTTTTGAAAATCTCCATTTTTCTTATTAATTAAATCTGTCGGAAAGTTCTTTTTTTCTTTTTTCCAATTTCCCAACATTCATCAAGTACTATCAATTATTTATTGTTTCCCCAACATTTTATCAATTTGGAGTTTTTTCGTCTTTTTGAGTGATAGATTACCAACAAATATCGATGGCATAGGATGGGCATTTGATGAGTAATGGATTTATAGGAAAGTACAATTCTAGTTTGAAAAAAATTAAGAAAAATTTTAGTATAATGGTAGTATGAAAATTTTTTCATATTACAGTAGTATGGGATGGAGCCTTGTAGAGACCCACTCCAAAAAAGACGAAAAATCCTCGATCGAACTGAAAATGAGGAGGAAATGGGAGAAATTTTTACCCGATGACTAAATGGAGAATATATATATATATTTATACTATTCTCTTATAAATGTATATTTTGATTACGTGAGTTCACATTGAGTTCATAATAAACCCACTGGGAGTTTATTTTAATTAATTTTTTCTAATTTTAATTAATTTATTTTAAAATGTTTCAAAAATTATTTTCTAATTTTATCTCAATATTTTTATACTTCAATGCATGTATATATTTTTTAATACTTCATACTTTATTATTGACCTAAATATTCTAATATTTGAGTGGAAAGTTTAAATTTTATTTTTTTTGAAAAATTATAAGATTAGATATTTTAATTATATCTTTACATATAAAATATTATTGTTTTATTAAGTAATTTTATAGTGTTTAGTTTTATTATAAAAGTATATTGAAAATGACCTATTTAATATATAAAATTTTATAAGGTTGAAAATAAAATTTTACAAAATGATAAATTAAAAAAATAGAAATGAGAACTTTTTTCTTGCCGGAAATTTGATCCCCATGAATTCTCCACGTGGAATCCCCATCTCGATCTTCACGGAGAATTTTGGGAAAATGAGAATTGAAATAGGGGGACGGAGATGGAGATGGGGAAGGTTTTCTCATCCCTGTCCTGTCCCGGAGACATCTCTAATGATTGTTGTATCGTCGTGGATGTCAAATCTATACCCTGAACACAATGGTTGGTTCAAACACAAAAAAAAAGTTAAAAAGGTTGCTTACACACTAGCTTTAAAATGTAGTTTTCAACTTAATATTCATAGAACAATTGAAAAAAATACCATCTAAACTAGTCGAAACCAAATTCGATCGAGTTTCAGATCGACTTTACCGGTCGGCATGGAAGTCAACAAAAATTGGTCGGTTTCAGTTTCAGATCATAGCGCGACTGAATACCACTCGAGTCGATCACGCCATATGGTATAAATTTTTCCCCAATTTCAATCAATTCTAATGATGTTATATAGTTGCATTCGACATCACATTCTCACCAATCTTCATCTTCTTTTCGCTCTGCTTCTATTGTGCTTCAGGTTCACTACTCTAGAAAATCGAACTGCCAAACCTATATATGACCATTGCAAACATGTACATGGAGGAGTAATTATTAATCTTCTTGAACTAACCATTAAGTTTTTTTTACAAGTTTCTAATTTCGACCACATTTTCTTACCAAAAAAATTTGGACCATAATTTCTTTAAAAAAAAATTGGACCACATTTTCTCTCCTATTACGTTTGAAACTCTATCAAATTCTCAAGCACTTAAAATGACTTTCAAAGCGTCAACTTGTAAACTTTATAGAGTATATATATATTGTGGCCGAACTATCAAAAAAATTATAGAATTAATTTGATATTATATAAAAAACTTATTCGTTTGATGTTTTTACATAGTACATATTGTTGCCAAAAAATTCTTTGTAAGAATTTACATAATACATATATTGTGGCCAAAATTGAAAACCAAATCCGATCAAGATCGACAAACCAAATGCTAATCTAAACGATGAAACTCAAATTTGACATGGGAACTCCTTATATTTTTTGGACTACCAACACAAACAATAGACAATATTGATTGAAACTCATTAACACCCTAAGCAATTTGGGGACCAAAATAGGAAAATATGAAACCTATTGACATACCTTATGCATTATTTTGGGACCAAATATGGAACTTTCAAAATGAAAGTGTGGTATTCTATATTATTGTTGCAGTCTAGTACAGCTTTGAGCATGTGACTAGGCATTGTATAATAATAAGGGTCTAAGTTTAGGGTTTGGCACTCTCATTCTAATCATTGTGACTATGTATAAATTTGTGTTCGATTTATTTGCTTTTCTCAATAGAAAGACAACAAATGTACAAAATAATAATAATAATAAATAAATAAATAAATAAAGGGGAAAAAACCTTTTTGATCCATAGGTTTTGGGTCTTTTTAGAAACTGGTTTCAAATGTTATACATTTAATTCTTAAGTTTTGAGTTTGGTTTCAATTTAGTCCCTAAATTTCAAGATGCTACAATTTTGACATTGATATTTGAGCTTTTGCTTCAATTTGGTCCATATGTTTCAAATTTATATTTTTAACCTTGATTTTTCACTAAATACCCACTTTCTATCTTTAGAGTTAATTTATATTAATAAATTAAAAATTGTTAAAATAATTATAATTAATTAAGTTTCATTATTGTTATTACTTTTAATATTGAATTTAAAATATCACTTCATAATTATTTTTAATTAATTAATAAAAATTGATACCAATGATTGAAAGTGAGTAATTAATGAAAAATTGAGGTTAAAAATGTAAAATAATCTTGAAACTCAGAGACAACTTGAAACAAAACTCAAACCTCAGAAGTAAAATAATAACATTCAAAACTGGGGACTAAATTGAAACAAAACTCAAAACTTAAGTACTAAATGTATTATATTTTAGAACTTAGAGACAAAATAAAAATCAGAGTCAAAATTTAGGGATTATAAAAATAAACCATGAGTACATGCCCATTCATTAGTTCTAGTGTCACATCATCACCCTATCATATTAGGTTTTTATTCATTCATTTCACTGAGTAATTGGGACTTCAATGAAATGTTTCTCGCCTATCAATTAGTTTGATTGCTATTAATTATTGAATTATAAGAGTTAGGATAGGCCCTAGAGCAACTTAATTTGGATATGAATTAGGCCCTTGGTTATTCAACCATAAAACAACTAATTGATTTTTTTTTCTTTTTTCTCTTATATTTCCTTATTATGATGTATAATCCATATGACATAAAATAGGAGATATGGGAAGGTGTTCTTAAAAAAAATTAGATATAAATATTAAGTATCAATATCAGATAAAAATGTGGACAATCTTAGTTTTGCAAGGATACATCACTGATAAAATATTAACTCTCACTTTATAGTTTTTAGAAAAAACAAATCATAGAAATAATTAGACTCCAAGCTTCTTAAATAAGTATTAAATGTTTATTGGCAATATGTGTTCGGTGTGATATTTTGGACAAAATGACATAATCGACATCAAACAAAAATATAAACAATAGGACAGAGAAAAATAACAAAATTTGAGCCAAAAATAACACATAAAGACCAACATGGGCTTATGGAAGGGGATCAACTTGGGTCTTGGCTCATGCCAAGGTCAAGATCGAACCTAACCAAGTTGCTAATTGGGCGTGTGACCCCTTGCATGCCACAACCTTGTAAGCAGGAAGGCAATTCTGATTCGGCTTCGAAATCTTATCTGAGACGATAAAGATCACATACTCTTATATTTACATAATTATAGCTTGTTCGTTCTGAATATTAAACTCTAAACTTGCTATACTTATTCACTCTTTGATTTAAGCATCAAAGCATGTCTAGCAAACACCATACCATCAGAAGATTATTTTTCATTTTGCTGGTCATGTTATTTTCTCATCAAACAAATTTATGTTATTGTCACTTGAAGGCCAGACCCTTTTAAGTGTTCAAATTTTGGCATCAATAATATATATGGCTTATATATTAATTCAAATTCACAATAACCTTATACTACAAGTTTCAACAAAAAGACTATCAACATTAATTGAGAAGAAAATTACATATACATGTAGGTATGTATATGATAGGGACAAGACCCTCAAACTATCTCCACAATGGTATGATATTGTCCACTTTGGACATAAACCCTCATGGCTTTACTTTTGGTTTCACCCCAAAAGGGGGTCATCCATCCGTCTAACTCATATCTAGGCTAACTCCTTCCCATCAATCCTCCCCTCGAATAAATGACCACCGAACCTCCCCTCAAACAGTCATCCATCCATCTAACTCATATCTAGGCTAACTCCTTTTCACCCGAGCATACTGCCTATCCAATAGAGTTTTAACCACGGATCACACCATGAGTACTTCCAAGGCTCCTCTATACATCTTTGTTCGGCATCGAGGATTCTACCGAGCATGGTTAATTCAGGAGCATGGCTCTAATACCACTTGATAAGGACAACTACCCTCAAACTATCTCCACAATGGTATGATATTGTCCACTTTGGGCATAAACCCTCATGGCTTTGTTTTTGGTTTCACCCCAAAAGGCCTCATACCAATGGAGATAATCATCCTCACTTATATACCCATGAACCTCCTCTTATCTAAGCAATGTGAGACTTTGGTCGCATTCCCAACCGTATATATGACAAAGATATTGAGAGTTCACAACACGTTATGTGACCTATAAGAAAATGTGAACATGACAAGAAAGCATTCTAATTTAGTGCAATACAAGAAATAATGTAATCATAAAATAATATAGGTGCAATATTATACTCCCAATACAAAGAAAACATTTTTGTACTTAGAAATAATTCAAAAAGAAGTAAAGTATAAAAGATATCAAAAGAATAACAAAAGAATAATAAACATTAAAATAAATTTGAACATAGTTGAATTGATTTAGACATAGTATATAAGTCTTATTAGGAGATCATAAGTTTGAAACCCCCATTGCAGAAAATACTTAAGAATCATTTGGTATGTTTTCTTATGTGTTTTTTTAAGGTTATCCTCCCCCTAGGAGGTGTTGAGGTAGCACTCAAGAGGGAAACCTTGAGGGAATCTCTTTGAGTCTTGACAGTAATTGTAGATCATGTAGTTATCTTGTGCCCATTTCATTTGGCCTTTCTTTGCATAATCATTATCAAAATTTCCCCACAGCCATGAATTTGAATTGGGGGTGCAAGAAGAGTATCCATTGTACCAAAAACAGCCATCTTCACAGAAGTTTTGGTAATAAGCCTTGAATGGGGCTTGGCTCCAATCTGTCTTCTCAAGACCACCTCTTGTGGCCCAATTATCAGCATCCCATAGACTTGAATATAATCTCATGGCTTGATATTGTGGGAAGGGCACTCCTTTGTCTTGGAAGTTCTTGAATTCTCTTATGGGAATCTCATCAACATAGAAACTATAATGCAAAATAAATAGGTTAAAACTCTTTGTGAACTTGAATTTAGTATCAATTTTTTTTTTTTTTTTACAAGAAAAAGATACAATAGGTAGAGGGAATCAACAGGTGCATCAAAATATCTTAATTAGATTGGTATATTCATGATGTGGTTTCAATTTTTCTAGGTTAAATGTAATAGAAAAATTTGATCATAGGGACCAATATATTGTTTGTTAAAAAATAGGACCAATATATTGTTTAGTAAAAAATAGTCTTTAATGCATAATTATTTAAATAACAATCCTTTTTCTTTTAAAAAATGTCTAAATAGATCCATATGCATGAAAAAAAACAAAGAGTCAATATATGAAAATTACAAGTGATTAAGATATTATAATATTACAATATCGATCCAAAATCGTCCCAATCCCATTATTGTTCTTAAGGTACTAAATGATTATATCTATACATTCCGTTGTATTTGTGTAAAAAGTACTATTAATAATAAATTTGTTTAATTTTTGTACATTTATAAGTAAACTAATCTCAAATACGTTTTTTTGTAACTACTTAAACGACTTTGAATTGACTAGTCGGGTCATTTGTAGAAATAGTTCTCTTACTAAAGATTTATTATTATTTATACCAAATTCTTTAAGACCTTTTTTTTTTTTTTAGAGAAAAAGACAGACATTTAGCTATATGAAACAATCATTTGGAAACCTTTACTAAATTTACTCTAAATTTGTAATTCTTCCAAATGTACTTATGTCGAAATGGTCTTTATTTAAAAAAAAAATATTCTGTTTTTCAAAAGTCATTTCAAACAAACATACACTTAGATGAAAGAATAGTAGCGCTAAGCTATTTGCAGTATATCAATTATTATGTATTTGTTTAACTAGATGTCGCAATAAAACTCTTCATTACTTCATATACCCATTAAATACTTCAAATAATCTAGTTATATATTAAATCAAATTTTCACTTATGAATGAATAAATCATTAAAGTAATTGTAACATCAATTATGCAAGTCATAAGAGAATGAAAATATATGTAATAATGGGTTACTTACACAATGTGTTGGTGATTCCAGAAAATGGTGTAGTTATGGAAATCAGCAGTTGGGTCAAACCAAAGGTAGAATTGCATCTCTCTATTGCCAATTCCTTCACTAAACACATTGGTGTGAAGAGTGTACGGATTTCCACTTGTGTTTCCCAAAAATTCAAAGTCTATCTCATCATGGTAATCTCCTTTTGAAGATAACTGAAATCACCAAAGAAAGAAAAAACATATTGTCAAATGATGTTTGATTTACAATGATATAATTAAATTTTAGTTCTATATATATATATATAAATGAGTTTGATATGATATATAAAAGGTGAATCAATATTTTTATTATATTGTAGAAAAATCTATAAAACATAACAAAAATATCGATAAAATAAGACCATCGAGCTTAATATTAATAATATGATTTTTTTTAAAAAAAGATAGAGTGCTTATTTATTAATTTTAAACTTTTTTATGGTTTTCTTTTTTAGAAAAAAATCATCGATATCGACTTGTTCATTTACTCCGACGTTATTACTAGAACAGAAAGAGGTTATTGTAAGTTAAAAAATCATATCCTCACGTCAAACTGACACTAAAATGTAATGTGATGGGTACTTACTAAGGTTTAAGATTGGCATGGAATGTGATATAAACTCCTATTGTATCTTATATTTCCATTTTTTTTTTCCTTCATACCATAGACATTTCTTGGGTTATTGAACTTATTTTCTATCTTCAATTTCTTTTTAACAAGATACCAAAGGATAAAGAAATGAGAAATATTCGGACATCTCAACTAGGATAACACATCCGTAATACACTCTCATGAAACCCCGAACTCAATAGTGCAAAATTCATAAGTTACACGTGTTAAAGTATTTAATTTTACCATATTATTTTATATTTATTTGTAAGTCGATTGGGCCTTTTAACTTTGTAGTATTTAATGTTATATAAAAAGATTTGTTTTTAAATATAGCAAAATAAATAAAAATATTTACAAATATAACAGAAAAAATTTGTCTATCAATGATAGACAATGATAGACATGTATCAGTATCTATGAGAATCTATTAATGATAAATGATAGTAATCTAGCAGTGTCTATCACTATCTATCACGAATAGACAATGCCATTTTGTTGAATTTGGAAAATATTTCCAGTAATTTTGCTATTTAAAACAATAACCCGTAAAAACATAATTCTCTTTATCCTTATCACTCTATTCTCTATGAATAGATTTATTTGCAACGAAAATTATATTATGCCAATATTCTATATAATTTTTATATTATTATAATTATACAGTAAAGAAGAAGAAGAACATTGGTATGAACTTATACATTAACCATGAAATTAATTAATGCTTATCAAAAGGAAAATGTAAAGTACTCATGCGTGAGTTCTAATACGTTTTATGAATTTCTTGTCTTAGCCCTCGTGAATTCAACATTTTATTACCAACAAAAATATCCTTCGCAAGTAATTTTTTATGAATTTTTAGATCAAGAGGAATGTTGCAACTTTGATTTAGTCACTCTTTGATCATCTAAATCAAGGCATTTTACCATTGATGATGCATTTACCCTAGTTGGCCAACTAATCTCTCACCTACGATTTAATAAAGTACATACACTCTTCTAAAAAATAAAAGGGTAATTATTTTAAATGGTAAAACTATTGAAAATATTTTTAAATACAGGAAGTGTCACTATCGATCAATGATATACTGCGATAGACTTCTATCACTAATACTGATATTTGTCTTTCGCAGTCCATCACTGATAGATAGTGACATTTTGTCATATTTGTAAATAAGTTGACTCATTTTCTTTTGGTTCAAATCTTATTTTGCTCCTTGAACTTTAGACCTCGTTCTATTTTGGTCCCTAACTTTAAAAAACGTCAATTCTAGTTCTTGAACTTTTAAAAAGTGTTTACTAATTTGGTCCTTGGTATCAAGATTTCGTTAACTCTTAAACATAATAGTGAAATGACTTATATTTTTTGATAATTAGGTTGTCAAATAAGTTAGCAATGCTAAAAAATTTAGGGTTTCAATTTTGACTTAGGTGATAAAACGATTTTCTATAAGAGATCTTTAAAGTCGTTTTTCATCTAAGATTTTGGTCATTCACTATTTTGGGACATTGGTAGTTGATATTTTACTTCACCTTTATCTTGTTCAACCCCTGCTAGATGCAATTTCATCCTTAAACATATTTCATCTTTAAAGTTTTAACATAATCTTAACAATAGAGACCAAAATAAACACTTTTTAAAAGTTTAGGAACTAAAATGATCATTTTTAAAAGTTTAGATACCAAAATAGAACAAGATTCAAACTTTAGGGACCAAAATAAGATATAAATTTTTCCCTTCATTAGAAAACACCTCAAAAAGAAAAAGTAATTATAAAATTCTATAAATAGGGTTTGGTTGCGAACTTACGAAGAATGTAGTGACAGTGCCAGCAGAGTTTCCTGAGACAAGTTTGATTTGCATTTGAACCTTTCCAAACAAGTATTCGTTCTTGGATTGAAAGCCTGAGCCCGAGCTTCTATCCAAACTAAGCAGTAGAAGCTCGTTATTGTTAAACATCTGACCTCGCCCATCTCCCCAACTAATGTCAATGAAGTTTTTCAAGTTATTGGCCAACGAGACAGGAAGAGAACATAACAAAACATAAACGAACAGAAACCCTGTCACAATATTCTTCAACGGCGACGATAAGAATGTCGAAGAAGAAGAAGATTCAGGCTTCATGGTTGGTGGGTTGGTGGGGAAACTTTGGAACAATATGGAGAAGAATGATCTATGGAGAATGGAATTTATATGGGAAATATGAAGAAAATAAGCATCATTTATTGACTTTAGAAAACCCATCTTAGAAAATCCTCTATACATAATAGAATGTTTGTTGTATTCCATTTTGCTCGACGTGTTGACCACACAATTTGGTATATGCATTGGCTCACCAATTGGGCGGCAGCTAATACTAAAGGTGAATGCATATAAGCAAAGAGGGAAACTATTACATAATATACTATTTAAAAAATTATCTTTTTAGCTCTCGAATTTTGAAATATACGTGTATTTGGTCATTGAATTTTCAAAACATACATTTTTAGTTTTCGAATTGTTTATAATTGTTTTAATTGATTCAATTGGTTCTTAAATTATCAAATGTAACTTTTTAGTTCCCGAATGTTTAACAATAGATTTAAAAGATCTTTACAGTAATTTTTTATTATCAATTAGAAAATTAAAATTCTTTTCTCTAATTTTTTTTAAACATAATAATTTAAAATTTCTTATAATTATATAAAATGGTAATAATAAATAGTCCAGACACTTTTTAACCCTATTCTTAAAAATTTGGGGACAAAAAAAGATACATTTTGAAAACATTATTTAGAGACCAAATACATCTATTCTAAAAAGTTTATGGATTAACGAGATATGTTTTGAAAACTTAGGAACTAAACACATACTTATTCTGCGACTCTCGCGGACTAGAATGGTAGATTTTCATATAGTATTTAATTTTATATTATGTTATTTATTTCGTGCATGTAAAAGTGATTGAGCACCTTTGAATCTTTGTAGTATTTAAGATGTTTTCAACATTATTTTTATATGGTTGAAATTCTAATAGACAACCCCCATTATTCTCTACCTCTCCATCTCTCTCTATTTCTCTTGATGTTATGAGGCCACGATGTACATTGGTCCAAAATACAAAAATTAAGAGCTGATCAAAGAGCTGATCAAAGAATGGTAAATACAAAGAGGTACTAACTTGAGAAGATATGTTGAAGCTCGTATAATAAAAAAAAATTAAGGAATCTCACAATCTCAATAAAATAGATGAGTTATTATTCCTCTCATTACTAATTAGTTTTGTGATGAAACTCTCGTCATCTAATTGAAATAAAAAGGCATGATTTTTATCTTTTATTGGTCATATTATAAACTTTAGTCTAAAAATTTTAATAGGTTCAATTGTAAATATGGTTATAGAATTTTTTACAGTTTGTGTATGATCATTAGTCTTTTACACTGAAAAGATTTAGGTGGTATGCATCTTCTAATTGTTTATCTCTCTCGTTCATATATTTTTTTCTCTAAATTCTCAAATTTAAGCTTAATAGAATAGATCCAAAACTAAGACGTTCAAGGGCATTATTTAAAAAATCGATTAAAAATCATTTTTGGTCCCTAAACTTTCATTAAGGTAACAATTTAGCTCCTAAACTTTGGTTTGTAACGATTTAGTCTCTATACTTTTAATTTTGTAGTAATTTAGTCCATAAACTTTAGTATGTAACAATTTAGTCCCCAACGTAAACAAATTTATCAAAATAGTATGTCAACTTTTAATTATTTTAGGATGTGTACTTTATATTTTATGAAAATATTGAGTCTTTAATTAATTTATTGATTTATTTATGCAAGAGAACTTGTTAAATTTTAACACTAATTTTAAAATAGGGACTGGATTGTTACAAATTTTAAAGTATAAGAATTAAATTGTTGCATTGTAAAGTTTAAAGACTAAATTGTTACAAAATTAAATGTTAAAGGACTAAATCGTTACAATCCAAAGTTTAGGGATTAAATTATTACTTTTACAGAAGTTCAGAGATAATTTTTAATCTAAAAAATTTTAAAAACCATTGAGATTAAATAGATATAATCCTAAAAATTTAGAGATCTATCAAAAAGCTTTCTAAAAATACAATGATTATTTTATAGAAAACGCTAAAATTTAACCAGTTTAAGAAGAAAAAAAGGTATATTTTAATTTTGAATTTATAGATTTATTTTAAACAAAGTGATGATATGATATATGTGCTTTGTTGAGAATTCTATGATAGAAAAACGAAGGGATCTCAAATTTCTTATAAGATGGATGTTGTTACTCTTTCTATTTTCAATTGATTTTGAAATGGAATTCTATACTATCAAGTATGATATCAGAGTCCATAAAGTCCAAACGGGTATTTGGTCTAACTAAAAAAAATTGGGATCCGATCAAGAATGATGAACCCAAAAAAGACCATCTCAAGGAGGATCTTATACACTTCTTATAAGATAGACGAGCTATTCCTCACCTAACTAATTGATTTTAAGATGGAACCTCATACTAAAAATACTTAACAAATATTGGTTAATTTGATATAATATAGGGTGGATATAGATGGTATAAGAGTACATATCAATCTCTTTGGTAGAATGTGTCCTTCTCCTTTGCCAAAAAAAAAAAGAAAAGAAAAGAAAGAATATGTCGTTCTAATTTATCTAATTGCCTTTTTTTTTTCCTTTTATTTTGTTAACTTCATCATTGATGAAATAACAAAATTGATTAAAGTTTATGGACTAAATTTATAACGATGGTATTTAATCAACTTTGCATAAAGTTGATTAACAGATATTACATCAAAATTAATAAAATAATCATATCTTGAAGACAAGTATAAATTAATTAACATAGGTTTCATCAAAATAGTATTTGAAAATGTTCATTTATATTAAAAAAGAAATGCAATAGTATCTACTTTGTGTATAGATACATCTTTCTTGGATGTTTCTTTCCAAGTTAAATTCAAACTTTATATATATAACAAATTTGAAACCAAATAATTTTCAAGAGTTGTGCTGTCTCGTTGACTCTCAAATCATATATTTTAATTATAGTTTAAGAGTATGGTTTGACATAGTATGGCGTGTGAGCCACCTCGTTCCTACGTACCATATGTACGTGCTGTGGGATATTTATTCACCTTTTTTTTTTTATTATTATTATTATTATTATTGACAATCTAGGATTAGAAAGATCGAGCCTTTGACCTCGAGGTTGATAAAACATGCATGATACCAGTTGAGTTATCCTCATTCTATCAACCTGAACATAGTGGATAAGTAATTTCTTTCAATACAAAGTTAGATATATGTTACTCCCTTTTAAAAGAAAATATTGACATGTTATATAGCAACTCAAGAGTGAGAAAATCACGTGTTCGATGATATATGATTAAATTTACATTCACCATCAGCTTAAGCTTTTGAATCAATTGATGATCTAATATGATATCCAAATAGGTTGGTTTAAAAGGTTCTATATTCAAATTCCTACAATCAATGATTTAATATATTGAACATTCACTAAAATAAGAAAGTGAGAATCTTTCACATTCAATCACTTGTCCTATTTCGATTCTAATATGTGAAATTGTTTTGCGTCATATGTACAGAATATTTAACTAACATAAAATATATACCACGACCAAGATGTTAGAGGTTCAATCTCATGTTACATATGGTTGAACTAAAAAAAACCCTAGTATTTTGTTCATTGTTTCAACAAAAAATTTATTCTTTGAAATGTTATTATATTACTTTTGATCTTAGCTTTAATTAAGCTCCAAACGACTTTAGAGTAGAAATTTGATAGAATGTCACACAAAAATTAAAAATTGAAATAGTGCACGAGTTGTGACCTGAGAAAGGAAAATAGGACCCAGAATAATGTCACACTGTTCAAAATCATCAGCAAACTTATTCCAAGTTCTATTTGTCATCTAAAACTCTAAAGAATTTCTACTTCAAAAATAATTTCATAAAGAATTAATATTACGATTTTTAAAAGAATAAGAGTAGGATATTTCTAATACATAGTAGAATAAGAGAAAAAATCTAAAAATATATTACATCTTTAAAATATCTGCAAATATGGATGAGTTGACTAGTCAAACTTTGAATTTTTTTTTTAATTTCCAATTTCGTCCTTCCTTGTCTTATCTTATTGTACACCTTTTTTTAGTCTTTTTATTTTCTTTCTCTTTTTCGATTTTTGCTTCTTCCCTCACTTTTTTCATTTTTTCATTTTATTTTCTTTCTCAGTTTTTGCTTCTTCTCTCTTTTTTTTTTTTAATTTTATTCTTTCCTTTATCCGATTTTTCTTCTTTCCTTTATTTTTTTATTTTCTTTCATTTATTTCTTTTTCTTTCCTTTATTTTTTTATTTTCTTTCATTTCTTTATTTCTTTTCCTTTCTTTTTTTTCTTTTTTAATTTTCTTTTCTTTCTTCGGTTTTTGCTTATTCCTTTTTTTTATTTTTATTTTCTTTCTTCAGCTCTTGCTTATTCTTTTTTTTTTCTTCCCTTTCTCCGATTTTTGCTTTTTTCCTTATCTTTTTTTATTATTTTCTTTTCTTTTCTTTCTCCGATTTTTTGCTTCTTCCCCTTCTTTTCTTTTTTTAGTTTTCTTTCATTTGTCCAGTTTTTTCATTATTTTTTTCTATTTAATTTTCTTTCCTTTTTTTTTTCAGTTTTTGCTTCTTCTCTTTCTCTTATTTTTAAAATTTTTCTTTCTTTTATTTTAATTTTTTCTTCTTCTCCTTTTTTCACAAGAATTATGAGGCTGAGTTCCATACGCAGGACTTGAAAGTACTCAATTCATAAGTGACTTAACACCAACAAGTCAATCATCAAGTTTGATTATTATAATAAATAATAAATACAAATAGCAAATGAAAGTCTATCAGTGATAGCCACTAATATTTTCTATCATTGATAGCTTAATCTTTGATTATATTTTTGTAGTTAATAGCCACTTATAGAAATTTATCATTGATAGCCAACTTAGTGAATTTAATTAATAAAATTGAATCTCGAACTAAAATGTAAGTGGAATGCCTAGAAGTTATTACTAATAGCATGTTTATCGGTGATAGAAGCTATCATCGAAAAGAAAAGAGATATATAAATGTTTGGAAAGGACAAGAAAGGGGCAAAAAGATATTCAATGGCTATGATTGATAGAAGCTACTACTGATGCATGTTACCAGTGATAGAAGTTAATACTAATAGCATGTCATTGATGATAGAAGCTATCTGATAGCACGTCACTGGTGATAGAAGCTACCACTGATAGCACGTTATCGGTGATAGAGAACTATCACTGATAGCATGATATCAGTGAGATCATTGATAGCATCTTATTAGCGATGTTATCAGTGAAAGAAGCTATCACTGATAACGACAATATGAGTGATGTTAGTGATATCGTTGATAAAACTTAGGTAATATCTATATATTGAGTTTTTTTTTCAAAAGTGATAACCAGTTATAGAAGTCTATCATTAATAGCCTTAAGTATTAATATTTAAAGGTTGATTCTAATTGATGAAAGTCTATCAGTGATAACAACTATCAGTTGTTATCACTGATAGCCATGATAAAAGATTATTAGTGATAGCTACTATCATTGATAGCCACTGATTCCAATTGATTCCAATTGATGAAAGTGAATCAATGATAGCTATTAATAATTGATAACAAATTAAAAGCTAGTATTTCGAGATTGTATTAATTTTTCTCAAATTGAAAGCTATCGCTGATAGCAGCTATCATCGATAGCAATTGATAGAAGCTATCAACGATAGCAGCTGATGGCAGCTATCAGTGGTTATCACTGATACCTGCTAACAGTGATAGCTTTTAATTTGAGAAAACTGGGAAGAAGCGAACAAAATGGTGGCTAGGCATGGATTTTTTAGTCTTTTACCACTTTGTTATCTATACATGCAATTATTTTATCCTTGTACTACATATTGTATTATTTTGGGCTTGAATTCTATTTATGCAACTAGCCCATAAGAGTATTTTATATGAAATGTTAGATAGTTTAGGAATCTTTTTGTATTGTAATTTAGCTTTTTTATTATTATTATTATTATTATTTTTTACTAAGAAAGTACATTATCTTTAAGGAGGTATTTGGGGTGAGGGGATGAAAGATGAGATGAGTGGAAATATGAACTCAACTCATTGTTTGAGAGGCTAACTTCGTATGTCACAAATATTTTATACCATGTCCACCAATAGTACATCCTCATCACCATCAATGACTCGTTGCTCAACTCCGATGACCACCCCCATCGACCAACTCCGGCTACCACCTCTAACAGCCAACTCTGGAAACCACTGCCTATAGCCAACTCCGACAACATCCAACCACCATTGTTGACGACCAACTCCAGCAACCTCCGATGGCGGCCACTCCACCAACTCTGATGACTATTATTTTAAATTATGATTACTACAAATTTGGACTTTGTTGATGCACGAGTTTTTTGTATTGTTAACACTTGTGACATAAAATTGCCAATAAAACATTAATTTAAAGCATAAAAAAAACTATTAATTTAAAAATACATATAAAACATCAATAGATGTTTATATTTAAGTTGACACACAAAATTATCAATAAAAACACCTTTGTTGATACAAAAGTACGTAAGTTCTGTCAAAACGTTAAATTCTCGATTTTTTTTATTAGTTCATAGTATTTTATAGTCGTTCTTTGTAGTAATTTAACATTATTACAATCACTTTTATCATGTAAGAAATTGAAGAAACTTGTATGTAACAACACCTTTGAGAAACAATTGTCAGACACACATGAGTGTTTTTATTTTAAAAAGTTATCAAAAATGTTAAAATAAAAATGACTTAACTAGAAACGTCACATGCACAAATTTGTAAAATGATTACTTCAATTAAAAAAAATTGAAATGCATTATCCAAAAGTAACCCCTAAATTCCATTTCCCAAAACCCCAACAATACATGTATGCTTAAAAAAAAAATAAAAAAATAAAGTGCCAATATATATATGTAGAATTATTGAATAAAAAATTTTCCAAATAAAAATAATTATCGTAAAAATAGATTATTTATGTAAAAAAGAAAAATTGTATTAGATATCTTGATATATGAACTCAGCACCTCGAACACCTAAAACATAGACATATAAACTCCATAGAGACATATGAATTCAATTCAACATCTCAACCCGTCACTAACTATAAAAGGTACTATTATATGAATAATATCTCAATACTTGACATGCTTTTTAGTTAGTTCTTAATGCATTTTTTGTTAGGTGACAAACCATTTCCTCTCCTCTTCTTTCTTCGTTTTTCCAACACTATCTCAAACCCTAAAAATTATCATCTCTCTCCTCTTTTCTCCCCTTTTTTCTCTCTTTTTTAGTGATGATAAAAATTAGTTTAAATTACGAAAATACCCCAAAATTTTGTCATTGTTTAAAAATATCTCTAATTTTTTAATTTTACAATATTACCGTTGACTTTTTATATAAATTTCAAACTAAAATTGTAATAGATATTCCATAGGATGTTGAACAAAAATTGAAACGTGTGCATATATGTCTTTAACTTAGTGAGTTGAAGAAATTGCGACCACTACATCTTTCAAGGTTAATGTCTCACATTGTTCCAAATCCTGATTTTTATCCAACATCCTAACGTTTTTTTTATTCAAATTTTAGTTTTAAAATGTTTATATGAAAGATAATGATAATACTGCGACTTTTAAAAGAATAGAAGTATATTTTCAACAAGGATTCTTATTTTCTTGAGAAAAAAATCACTTTTTGTCCCCAAACTTTCACGAAAATAACAATTTAATCTATGAACTTTAGTTGATAACGATTTAGTTTCTAATTTGTATAATTTAGTCCTTAAACTTTAATAAGTAACAATTTAGTACCTATATTTTGAAAATTGTATTGATTGAGTCTCTATTATGAAAAAAATCTCTTTAGAATTAAGTGTTAACTTTTAATGTAACCATTTAAGATTTATAGTTTATAAAAAAAAAAAAAAGAAATAAAAAAGAAAAAAATGATTTTCGATCAATTTAACGATCTACATGTATAAGAATTTTCATTAAATCCTATAAATATGTTCAAACGATAAAGAATAATTCATTACAAATTATAAAGTATAGAGCCGAAATTGTTACTTATTAGATTCAAGGACTAAATCATTATAAACTTGTTAGTATAGGGACTAAATCATTAACAACAAAAATTCAAGAACTAAATTGTTACTTTAATGAAATTTGATGGACCAAAGTAGATTTTTAACCTATATTTAGAACCCGTTTGGATTGACTAGAGAAAAAATATTTTTAAAAAATGTCATTTTTATTTAAACTTTTTTGATAAAAATTGTTTGAAATATACTTTGAAAGTGTTTCAAATGCTATTTCGAATGGTAGCCAAACACTTCAATTTTTTACAAAATGACTTATTTTTAAAATTAAATATTTATTATCCTTTCTATTATGCTTGTTTGGTAGCTTAATTTACTTTTCTTCTTATATTCATTATTAGATCACTACAAGAATTTTGGGCTTTAATGACGGTTGAAAAAAGTGAATCCGGATGTATAATATCGGTTTTTTAAAAAAAAAATTGGATCTTTAATGTCGGTTTTAAACCGATATTGTAGGTATACCTTTAATGTCGGTTTAAAATCGACATTAAAGATCCGTTTCTTACAAAAAACAAAACCGATTTTCTTTTCTTCCCCCCATTTTCTTTTTCCTTTCATTCTCACACTTTCACTCACCCACAACCCACGGGAGACCCCCAAGGTCTCCGTCGTTGACTCTCTGTCTCCGGCGTCCTCTCGTCGAAACCCCCAGGTCTTTGTCGTTGACTCTCTATCTCCGGCGTCCTCCCGTCCTCTCTATCTCCATCATCGTCGTCTCTCTATCTCCGGCGAGCTTCTATCCCCAGTTATTCTCTTTCAAGCCACCACCGATTTGTCAAGTTCGGCAACTTGCGAATCAACGGTATTCATCCATCTAGTTTGAGATTCTTAAAACCCTGTTCCACGCTTGTTATTTTACATTTATTTTCCCAACTTTTGAAATGGTGTTCTGGTTTGATTCGTTTTGAGATTCTCAAAACCCACTACGATTTGAGTATTTTACTAGCTTCATAGATTGTTCCCTCCCCCGCCCTTTTGTTTTCTCCGATTGATTGGCTCGTTCGTTATCCATTTTTTAGTATGGGATTGAAATTTCTCTGTTTGTGAAATCTGACCTTAAACTTGGAACTCATTTGATGATCTTATTTTGTTTTCTTACTTTCATTTTGCATAATCTGTTAGAGTATTGATATATTATCCAATTTTCCTTCAATTATTAAGCTTTTGGGTGGTGATTTGAGCGAAGCAGTTATGTATTTTAGCGAAAGTATCAATAAAATTATTAATGAGGAGTTCGACGATGGAATGTAAGTTGATTTGTTTGAATTGTATTTTCTTTTCAACCTGAAATCCATATTAGTTGCTTCTTATTTGTATAGAACTTTAACATTTGCAGGTAATCCTAAAATCTCAAGTTTGATAACAATTTTGGTCTAATAAGGTTGTTTATGGATACATAATATTTTGTGTTCTACTGTCTAAAACCACATTTCAACAAAAAGGAATCACACTTTGATTTCTAGTTCTTAACATCCTGCTAAAAAATAAAAATGATAGTTATAACTAGACTCTTAAGAAACAAATTTGCCTTGGAAAGCAAAAGAACTAAAAATAAAATGGCTTCTTTGATTCCCTCAACATGATCAAAGAAATCTTCTGGTACTCAATATTTCAATTCTTAGCTTGGACATAACAATGAATAAACACTTCAATAAACATAAATTACTCATTGCACGCATGTAACAAATCTTTCTATTCAACTTACAGGTAAGTTCCCAAGTAAGGGTATTTCGTTTCCATCAGCTTAAATACCCTAACCTAGATAGAATTGTCCTTAGACAATAGTCCCAAATAAATACATTTGTTATACATTTAATCTTTTGTTCAATAACTCAATTTATTCCTATTAAACCAAAATAAAAGACTAAACCTATTTCTAATCGAATTAAACATAGGTCTTATTATGAAAGCATGCAATTCCTTTTCCATTACATACATAACACTTATATATTTAAAGTAATGAAAAAAATATATATCTATCCATATGTCTAATTTATATATTATAATAATAATAATATAAATGATGGATGAACATACTTAATTTAGGGGCAATTGCAACTTTAATATAAAATAAATTGAAAATTGGGCGCATGTCCCTAGGTTTTTCTTTTTTTGCAAACATGGCAAAAAAAACTTCCGCCTAAGAATTTGATTGCTATCTAATTTCTATGTGATTGTTATGTGATTGCTATCTGATTTGTATGTGATTGCTATGTGATTATCACACCTGCAATTACAAAAAAGTTGAAGTCATGGCTTTGGTTTCTTAAAATGTATTTGCCATACAATGCAATTTTCCCTTAATTTATCATGCAATTTTATAATATAACATTTATATTAAAAAATATGCATAAATATATGTATATCCTATGGTGGGATTATGCTATATGACATACATTATAAAATACAACAAAAAATATCATGCATCAAATGCAAAAAATAAAAACTTCAATTTGGACAGGGATTGGTTTCGTAAACTTTTAGTTAAATTAATATAAAAATACTAATTTAATTAAACCAAAATATTTAAGACTAAATTATTATAATTAATAGTGAAGAAAAGTAGTTGGAATCCGAACCATCAGAAGCCGAACCGTCAAACCACATAGCGTTGCGACGTTTTTCGCAGCGTCGCAATGTTCCATGCAACTCTTTTGTCCGTTCATCTGTAATACTCCACCCTTGCTCCATTTTCCACCAAATTGAAGTCAAGATTTGCGACATGGACATCAAATACAGACTCGATAGCTTATAAAAAAATATCCCAAAACAACGAGCCCTGTACATATCAAATCTTTAATGAATAGTAAAAATCTAAAACCAATCCCGAAAAAATCCAAATGAGCAAACCCCATTCAACATATAATTATGCAGAATTAATAATCCCACCACTATTTTGTATATGTTTGAAAATTAAAATTAAGACAGAAATGCACACTCTGATACTAATTGAAAGGACATACAAGTACCCATTGTGGAAAAATTTGCATCCTAATTTTAATTTTACATAATGCGCAAAGAATATATGTAACAGAAACAGAATACACTTGATCAATTAAGTATACATATATATATATAGAAATTAAGAAGAAGAAAATATTTGGAAAACGTACCCTTGAAGATAGTCTCTTCACAATTTCCTCTCCAAAAACTTCAAACACGAACAATGAAAAACCTAGCAACAAGTGTTCAAAACCAACAGTTACCACCACGTGGAGACCTCGGTATTCTCGGGGTAGAGAACCGTAGAGAGTTTGGGGATTTCTTTGAATAATTTGAAGAGGAAATGATTTTGTTTTGAAAGAAAAACACTTTTACAAAACCTTCAACAACTTCAATATTTTCAACACCTTACAACTCCAACACATTTTGGAATATTTATAATAGTGTAATGGAAGATGAAATAACCTTTTTTTTCATCTTCCAAATAATAATGAGAGAATTTATTGAAGAAAATGAAAGTATATTAGTTATTTGAAGAAAATGAAAGGCTTATGTAATTAAAAATACATATAATTAAATAAAACTATTTTTCATTGAATTAATATGTACTTTAATTAACAACCTATTTTATATAATTAAATAAAAATATTTTTTATTTAATTTATATATATACTGTAATTTAATATTATATATATATATATATATATATAAAAATTCTCTCAAATATTTGATATAAATCAAATTCATATTAAGGTTGTTTTTTTTTTTTTTTCTCTCAAATTATATCTCATACAATTTTATATAAATAATTTCCTTTATTAATTTGAACAATTCAAATTAATCCGAATTAATTCTATTGAAATTAGGGTTTTTTACTTTATGGGCAATTTTGTCTTTTTACTTGTACCCGGGTTTCCTTTTTTCTATTTAAGCTGGTAGTCACTGTGTATTCTTTGTATCAGTCATATAATAAAAATCCTTCATCCCATGGTTTTTTCTCCCTGATTAGGGTTTTCCACATAAACTTTATGTGTGCTATTTTCTTTCTCTACTCTGTCTTTTTCATTAAATTCGCTTCTCATTTTATCCCAATTTGGCAAACGGTGGGACCTTATGGACCTAGAGTTCAAAGTCTAATGGCTCGACTAATTAATCAAACTCTTTGATTAAATTAATCAACTTCAATTAACTGTCAGTCACTCCATTAAAGACTGACAATCGCACTCTTCTCACTATAGATATATTTCTATGTTCATTGGATATAACCAATCAACGATGCATTGACCCTTCACAAATTTCTTGTAAGTATAGCTTGGTCAAAATTACTGATTTGCCTCTATAGTTACATCTAACTCCTTATGTACCACTGATCCCTTTAATGATAAGTCACAGTCCAACTATGGCCAAAACTCTCTCGGGCCAGGAGAGGGTGTGGCGCCACATTGTTCAAGCCATGGAATCAACTTTTAAAGGAGCAAGTTATCTATAATCTCTAACTATAGAGAAGAAGTGAATTCCTAGTTGTGTAGTTGTGTTCCCAGTTCCCTAATTAGATGAATCCCCAAAAATGATAGGCATAGTAACTGGCCGAAATTGGCCACCTCACCCATAACAATCAAAAGACCGTCTTCATAGGTAAGAGTTTACAGTTCACTCAAGATTCAGGTCAAGTCACCTATGGTCATCCTGATGAAATGCACGTCTCATCTATCAACGGTGTTATATAAAGAGACTATACATTTCGTTGTCTGGTCTTATACAAACTCTTTGCATAAAACACCCCTACTCACATGTCTACACTGTTGGGGTTGATGTCCTAAAGTCTCGTATCCTGTAGTTTGTAAACAGTTTGTACAAACGCTTGTAATGTATAATATACGATATTTTACTTCACTTCTTGATTTTTCTCAGTTGTTTATTTTATTTGTTTTACCACAAACCAATAAACCTAAAATCCCTGGTTATCTGTATGTAACTTGAGCATGTATGTGGTGACATACAAGTGGATCATGTCTTAAGTGATAACCAAAATGGTTTGTAGTATATGAATATAGGAGGGAAACATTATCCTGGTAACGCTACGGATGTAGCCCGCTTTGTGGAATGGTAAAAAATGTTGTGACTTGTCACAGATGGTCTGATCCTAATCATTCGTGTAGGGGACATCCGAGCGGGGGCGTCCTATACAAAGAGTTTGTATAAGACCTGACCACGAAGTGTTAACGTCTCGTTATAAAACACCGTTCATGACAGAGACTTCACTTCACTAGGATGACCATAGGTAACATGACCTCAATCCTGAATGAGTTGGAAACTCTTACCATTGAGGATGATCTTTTGATTTGTATGGGTGTGAGTGGCCAGGTCGCCGATTCAGTTGTTGGTCTTTAATGGAATGCCTAGCAGTTAATGGATGGTGGATCTCGTGTCTAAAGAGTTTAGTCAGCTATTCACATACCGTTGGAGCTTCGAGCCACAGGTCCATAAAGTCCCCTACGTAGCTTGGATAAAGTCGAGAATCAGTTTTTGGGTCAGTTTAAAATGTTCAAATTGACAAGAGGGATTGAACTGGTTAATTATATATGATATAATTGATTAAATGTATGAGATACATTATTTTGAAGGAAATTAGATATAAATATGATTTATATCAAGTAGAGGAGAAATTACTATAGTAGATATATGATATCAAACTATATGTTAAGAATATAATATGATTATATTCATTTATTATTTAATTGGTTGGTTATGTGATAATTGGTCGAATATTTCTCCTGAAGCGTGCGTTAGTGGGAAAATCATTTTCGGTTATTGTAATTGAAGAATAAAATGAAAATTTGTTTCATTTTTGCAAGAGGTTTGAAAAAATCGCTCAATGTGTGAAAATGTAACGATCGCTTAGCTAAGAGCCTATACGATAGCTCCTTATCACCTAAACGATCGCACACCTCACGTACTAAACTATCGCACGCATTCTCTAAACGATCGCTCAGCTTTTCTAAATGATCACTTAGCGCGCCAAGTTTTCTAAACGATCGCTTAGTAAAACCTACACGATCGTGTACCTTTCTCTCAGCAACAAACATCCACTATACGATAGCTCTTTCCTACTTGCTTGTCGTTCTACACGATCGTCCATTTCCTCCTTCCTCTACCAATTCCATCAAAGACCACTCTTTGGATTCTCACTCCGAGAATACCAAGGGCTCTAAGTGGTGGTGTCGTCCCCGAACCTGCTTGTTCGTGTGTTGCCATTCGTGTAGACAGTCGTGCTGCTAGTAGCCGACTGTTTGTTGGGCGATAAAGACGGTAGAGGATTTGCTTCCACTTGATTGAGTTCGTGTGAAGACAGTCTTCAACTGGTAAGTTTACTCAATCTTTTGTTATTTAATTGTTAAAGCATGCCGATAATTAGTGTTAAAATGCATATCTATAGCTATTAAAATTTTTGAAGAAACTCTTAAATAAGAGCATCCATGAGCCTATTTGGATATTTCCTATTTCATTGTGACCGAATTACCACACTGACATTCTAACAAAATGAAAATGACATTTTAAAGAACATTTATTCTTTAAATAAATTCAAACAAAGTCCTTAGTCGTCTCTTTTTAATTTCTTCCATAATCATCTGAGATTCTCTTCTTCTTCATCATTTCCTTCTTCTACTTCAATCTTGATCGAGCACCTGCGATAAAATTTGTGGATTGAAAAGAGAGAGAAATCATTTGAAGAAAATGTTGTGTGTAGAGCTCAAAATCAAGTTAGAGCATTTTGGAGCTCCAAGTACATTACTATGTGAAATTTTTGGAATGAGAGGAAAATGAATGATGTGCAATGGTAGAGCTAGATAAATTTAATAGAAATTGACCAAGTTTTATGGTATAACTATATATATATATATATATATATATATATATATATATATATATGATATGCACGAGATAGAAAGTTTTAATTGAATGAAGTTTGATTTATAATGATTTTAATATGATAGGTAATCAGCATAATCACTAATACATATAATCCTTAGATTCTTTTTCTCAAAAGTTGAAGGAAGCTTTAGACTTTCTAATCTTTTTGGAGCTTCAAGTTCAAAGTTGAGCTAAGGAAGTTTCCATCTTCCAAGTCTTCAGTTTTTATTAGAGGTATTAATAGTTGGGTTGGATTAGGTTAAAGCTCTTTTTAGATAACTCAATTGCTCGGATTGTAATTTTTTCAACCCAAATAATTCTTATTGAATAATGAACCCAACACAACCCAACCATTAAATATTTGTATTAGGCTGGTTTGAGTTATTCAGGTCATTTCTTTAATTCTTGTTCTAAAAGTAAATAAAATCTTAATATGTAAAATGTTATTTAGTTATTTCTATATATTAAATTAAGGTTAACAACTTAGTTTTAATTTAGATTATGGAAGTTCTCTTTTAGAATTACTATAAAAAATTATTTTTAGGAATTCTTGGAGAATAAATTATCCAAAAAATTATGAAATTAAATAAAATTAAAATATATATTGTATATATAATTGTATCATAAGTAAAAATAAATATTATATTTTTAAAACTAATAATAAATTCAGATTGGTTCAGGTTGGTTATTTATTTTAACTCAATTCAATTCAAATGAGTTGATAACTCAACCCAAACCATATAGGTTGGGTTGGATTTTTTTGAATACCCCTAGATTTATCAATTTTTAGAAAAGTTGATTTAATTGAGAGCTTCAGTCTCCGTATCTTCGTGAAAGCTAAAGCTAATTTTCAGAGCTTCGGTCTTTGAGTCTTCCAACCTTCCCCTTTAATCCTCCCAAAATGGCACTCTATTTATAGAATTTTACAGGGGCCTTTACATGGGCTTTTCCACTTACTTTTGGCCCCTTAAATTGAGTTTGGGCTAGGACTCAACCCTTTCTTTAGGCCTCCGGGTTGATCTTTGACCCGTTTTTAGGATTATTGATTAATGGTCATTTGGTTGTTTTAATGGGCCACCACTAATCTTTTGTTTCTCCATTTTATCCCTCACCACATACTTCCAATTGGCTAGATCCACAAAAATTATATATAGATTTTTTTTCTTTTTGAGATTTACATAGATTATATTCTTCAAATTACGGTAGTTTTAAGAAAATCTTCAAATAAATATAAACATGTATGAAGATTTTGTTCAATGGTTGTTTTTTTAATTAAGATTTAATTACTTAATCATAGTTTTTTTTTGTTTAAGCGTCATTTTTATCTCTATTTTAAGTACCACTTTATCTATTTTATCTCATTATCACGAGAGATGTTGATTTAATCATACAACGATCCTTTATGCAAGAATTTTTTAAAAAGTAATTTATTGTTAATTTGGTCATTGAATTGACATTTTTTTATTATCTAAATTGATGTTGTAGCCACCTATTTTTGTCTGACCTTATTTAAAATAAATTTAATTATTAATTTAATTTATCTTAATTTTGTTAATTTTAATTTGATAATTTTTTACATTTTTTATACTAATTTTTTTTTACCTCTTTTTAACTTTTATTTTAGTTTGTTTAAAGTAACCTAGTTAGGGTAAAAGGAAAAAAAAAAAAAAAAAAAAAAAAAAAACCAATTGCAGTAAAATTTTGAATTCGATTTTGATTGTATAAAAGTTGTTCTCCCTTTTTGAACTTAGACTCTGTTTGGCAAAATCACAATTACTTATTATTATTATAATTAAATGTCAATTTGTGTGTGACATTGTGCCCATCAATCTCACCCCTCTATGTGTAGTCACGTCACTGGCTACTGCGTCTTTTATTTTTTTTATTATTTTTATTTTCTTTAATTTCATTTCCTCACTTTTCTTTTTAATTGCTTTCTTTAATATATTTTTTTAGCTGTTATTTCATTTATTTACTTCTTGTGATTAGTAAAAGTAGTTAGTAAATTGGGAACTTTTATTTGAATATTGTTGATTTGAAAACTTAATAGAAAAGTAAGGTTGTTTTGAAACTAATTAGAGAAATATGGTTGTTTGGTCTGTTCGAGACTGGATGTCGAGGGTTGAGAATACGACGAAGGTGTATGTCGAGGGTTGAGAACTCGATGAACTTGGTAAAAAGCTTGTTCAACACTTGTCGAATGTTGAACATTCGACCTATATAAGTTGAAAGTTCAACCCTCGACAAGTTTCATGTCCCGTCCCATCTGCCGCTGTTACTGCCAGCCTTCGTCTGTTGCTATCGTGCCTTTACCGCTGCTGACCAAGAATCTGGGCAGCTTTAAACGCCTATCGTGCCTCCCCAACCATCAGCTTTTAATTTTCCAACCTGTGGGTCAAATGTTCAACACTCGACCTATGTAAAACACATTCTCAGATCAATCCCTTTGCCCATTTGAAATCATCGGCCTTCTCCCTCTACTAAATCTCTTTACTCCCATTTTTCTCAGTGCTTTCCGTTGCCATTTCTCTTCTTCTTAACATCCCCCTCCTTCCATTTCTCTTCTTCTATTTCGTTTGATACAAATTGTTCCCACACTTCTCCCTTGATCACAAACTATACTGGTTCGTTACTCTACTAAATTTTTATTTTTTAAGATAATTATAAATTTTATTTTTGTTCTTATATTATTATTTTTTTATAGATTCTAATTTTTTGTACGACCAGTCCATTCATCGATGTTGATCCTAATGTTTTGTACGACCAGTCCATTCATCGATCATCTGTTGTATGGCGAGATCGTACTATTGGAGAAATATCTTGCAGGCGTCGAGAGGTAGTTCTCCAACGCACTATCCCACTCCACCCTCAAATACTACCACTACTGCGCACATTTGGATTCTATGGGGTTGCCAGATTGGGATTTATTCAGTTGGACTGGCATCTAATCACAACCTTGGTCGAGAGATGGAGGCCTGAGATACATACATTTCATATGTCTGTTGAAGAGTGCACTATCACTTTATAAGACATAGAAGTGTTGTTGGGGTTACCTGTTGACGATGAGCCGGTCATCGGATTGATGTACGATGACTGGTCACAAGTTTGTCAATTGTACCTTGGTGCGACCCTACTTGCAGACAAAATTAAAGGATCGAGGTTAAGTTTAATATGGTTAGGAACACAATTCCATGAGCTCATAGATGATACAGACGAGGAAACCATCATAAGATATGCCCGAGCATATATACTACAAATGATAGGTGGAAGTCTGTTTTCCTATAAATCAAATCATTTTGTTCACTTGATGTTCCTACCACTATTAGCTAACCTCTATGATGCGGGGTGGTATTCGTGGGGTGGAGCATGTTTGACATGGTTGTATAGACAACTATGCAAAGTAACAAAACTTGAGATTCGAGAGATAGCTGGGCCTCTCATACTTTTACAACTATAGGCTTGGGAGCGATTTCCAACAATGGCTCCATAGCTACAATATGTTAATGACGCTCAGTTAGTTGGACGAGCCTACGGTTCTTGGTATGTTGTTTTAATTCAATTTAATTTTTATATTACTGATCTAGTTAATTTAGATTCTAAATTATCAATTTAAAAAGGTGGAGAGACAAATTTTGTGTGACTAGGACAGCCACACATGTAGTCAGCCAGTATAGTTACATGTTTGATATGTTTCAACCTGATCAGGTACATTACACTGAACCTAATTGATTATTTTATACACATTTTTATTGTATTTGTCTTTAATGTTCTCCAATATAATATTTTGTGTTTAAGGTTATTTGGGAATCGTACAAAATTATTATGCATGCTTTGCTTAATTTTTGTACGAATGGTCAAAACATATAGTGGACGATGAGTCCTCTCATATGTTTTCACATTGGTGAGTGACATCTCCCTGATAGGGTAATGAGACAATTCGGTTTTTAGCAAGATGTCCCATCGCCTTGTAATATTGAACCTCTACTGCATGTTATTGACTTAAGGACTAGAGATTGATCCGAAAAAGTTGCACATTTGGTAGTGCGATGGTACTATCATGCAAGGTTTATTGCAGTGGGGGTTTCTAGCACTATGTCACTCGTCCGAGAGCAGTTGTGGATCATTTGGTAAATGAATGAATATTATCTAATTATTTTTAATTTAAATTTATTTTAAATATTATCTAATTATTTTATAATTCACAGAGATCAAACAACAGTAGACTCCGTTAGGTTGCGAATGATCCGGACCAGGTTCTTGCTATATGTAGTGACAACAAAAGCTATATGGAGGAGATACATTATATGTACGATATACCTATTGTTCCTCCACCAACTCCTAGACGTAGAGGACCTGTTCGGGAAGAGGATGAGTTTGATGAGGTTGCCCATAATGTGGAAGAGTTGCCCTCTATGATGCGCAGACGCTGAATCAAACTGATTATGTTAGTCCGATGATGATGGTGTCAGTATTTGGTTCAAGACATTATGACTCAGAGGCTGGTCCTTCATCTTCATACGTGCACGGATATGGTCGGGATCGTGGAGAGCATGATGAATATTTATATTATAAACGGTACTAGAGCAACATTAAGAAAAACCCGAGTAATCTCAAGTTCGAAGTCGACGACGACAACCAGCTCAAAATCGACGACGTCCGCCTTGTGTGACACATTGATTTTTGTAATTATTTTTATATAAATGAGATATTTTAATTTACACTTTTTTATTTTTATGAAATATTATTTTTTTAATTTATTCTTTTTAGAGTTTAAATAAAATAATAAAATAATAAAATATTTTTAGAAATTATTTTTATAAAATGAAAAATTAAAAAAAAAAAGAAAAAAAAAAGAAGAAGATCGAATGTCTAAATTATTAAAAAGAAAAAAAAATCTAAAGGTCGAGGGTTCAAAATTTGACCTAAAAAAAATAACAATATTTTTCTAAATAATTTCAAAAAGTACCCTATTTTTCTAAATAGTTTTTAAAACTACGATATATTTTTAATTTTCCCCCGTAAATTGCATGTTATTTATCTATTTTTGGTTTCAAGTGTGTGGTCTTATTCATTAAACTTAGCACTTGATCATATTGTTTTGCAAATATTTGGTACGTCATGTTATAATTATATTTTTCTAATATTCTTAATCCTTCCTTTTTTTTCTAAAAAAAAATCTTTCAAACTATGAATTTTAGAAATATTTAGGATTCTCTAGAATCTTGAGGTGAGGAAGTTGATTCTTTGGGAGTCGAAGATTGACCTCCAATATGTTTTATTAAATGTTTAATATCTTTGTGAATATCATTATTTGTTTGTTTATTGCTTTAACCGCATTGTTAAATGGTATATTTTGTCAAGTTTTGCATATTTAAATTAATATTGTTGTTTTTATTTGAAATTTCTTTAGCATTTTCAACACTTTTAGGTTTATTTTCAAGTCTTTGAAATTAACTCTTTTTAAGTTTTATTAAATGAGTTTTAATCTTTTTTTATTAAATATTTGTTTCAAGGACGTTGTTCTAAAATTTCCGATGACGGAATCTAGAAAATTTGGGAGTCCAATTTTCTATAGTTCTTCCTGTGAGGAATCGATTCTTTGGGAGTCCGAGATCGATCTCTAATATGTTTTTATTAAAATCTTAATATATTATTTTATGTTTACTTAATTTACTATCATGTTTCTTAAGTTATGTTTTTATTTGTGCAATGTTCATATTAAATTCTGTTTCATTTCTAATTTAAATTTATCTATGTTTTTAAAATCTTTATTTTTTTCATTAAATTACATTCTTCGGGTGTTTTTGAACATTTTAAAATTAATATATTATTTCAAAAGGTTTCTAATAATTTGTTTTTTTGAAGACCACGATTTTTACTAAAAAAAATTCCTATGATGAAATAAGGAAATTTGGGAGTCCAATTTTCAAGAATTCTTGAGGTGAGGAATCACATCTTTAGGAGTCCGAGATTTGATCCAAGACAAAATGAATTTAATTAATGTTTTAAAAAATCATTTATTAAAGGCTATAAATTTCGAAAAATTGTAATAATTTCTCACATTCTTGAGGTGAGAGATTTTTCCTCAATTTTAATATAGTCAAATTGATGAAACTTCTTCCAATTATTTTATGGGATCATTACTTCAAATATTGGAGTAATAAGAGTTAAAATAAGACATTCATTTTAAAACTTTTTTTTTTTCCCAAAAGAATATTTTCAATTCAATATTTGAATTTTGGCCACTGTTTTCTAAACGGGTCTTGTGGGGTATTAACACCTTCCCTAGTTTTTGCAGACCATTTTTGTTTTTCTAATTAAAAATCATTCATTTTACTTCGGTGTCCAATCACACCTTAAAAAAGATTGGTAGTGACCCCTTTTTATTTTCTTTTAAAATTAACCCTTTTTTAAGACGTCGACCGCTCCACATCGTCTCGGGCACGTGGCGACAGATGCCAATTGGAATGAAAAATGAAGCGGAGGGTTTAAAGAATTGGTATTTTTATGGAAAAGTTGTAGTAGATAGGCGACATGGGGACGTTGTGGAGGAGGAAGAAGATAATTGATGTAGTCCCACAATTAATGTGAGGATAATTCATATACCGAATTATTTAATTGGATCATGAATGACGTACGTGAAAGATTTGGCCCTCGCATAGATTCTTGTGTACTAGACTCCTCCGTTCATGGTCAGTATCAATTGTGCTCCACAAAAAAGAGGTTGTTTAGCTTTTGAACAATTTATTCTCAAAATATATTATTCACGTCAAATACTTTAGTTTAGCATAGGGCATTTGCGTCGTTTTGTTGACGTTTTAATACTTTAGTTTAGCATAGTATTTTGTATTATTGGAATGACTCACTCTTATAAAAATTTTAGCTATTAATTACAATATAATATTGATAAAAGATGGAGATTCTAGCTTCTAAGGTATTTACATGACGTAGTCTAACGAAAATTTAAGTTGTTTTTAATATGTGTGTCAACATATGAATTTTAATTGTTTATGAGTAGCATGTATCAATAGGACTTATATAGAATAATTTTAGGAGTTAGTGGATAAAAGGTATTTGATAGCATTTTCAATATAAGGTATTTTCTTATTCCGTGTCTACATTTTGAATTATTAATTATAATAAAATATTCTTGAAGATTAATAATGTTAATTTGTGGGTGAAAATTAAAGGTCTACTTTTTTTTCTTGCTTTGAACAATTAATTCCTAATTATGTTTTTTAGATTACGTATCTCCACCTTAGTTTTGTTTGTGCATCTTATCTATTATTATTTTTAGAATTAAGGTTAGATTTGAGACAGTTAAGTTTATTAGATTTTGTTTTAGACCGTCAGTTTTTTTTTAAAAAAAATATAGCATAATTGTAGGGATTACGTTGTAGGGGCCTTTTTGTCCATTATTAAAATTTAAATAGTACTAGAATTAGTCACAGAAAAATATATTTGATCATTTTTAAAATATATCATTCTATTTTAGTCATTGGTCAAATCGCCCCAATTTTCTACCATAAATTGAATTAGATTGAATATTGGACCCAAACAACATACTTTACTTCGTCCAACAGTATTTATAATTTTCGACCAAATTGAACTAATCCCAAATTATCGATTGTGTCTTAGGCTTAAATTCAATCAAGCAAGACAACATTTTTTTTTTAGTTTTATCATTCTGTGCGTCTCTAAATTTTGATTTAAAAGCACGCATTAGTTTTTAATTGACCCTAAATTTAATAAATTGGGGTTTTGTTGTGACGACTTAGTGAAATTTGGTTGGCCAAAATTCAACTTTCAATTCTGAAAATGTAAAAATCTAACACTTTTATTTACTTGTCTTAATCTTTAAGACAAGTCGAGAGGGTTTTTTTTTTCCTCTCTTTTTACCTTCTTTTGTACTCAATGAGAACAAAGATGTGTTTGAGCATGTATTAAGGTGATTCCAAAATTCAATCTCCAGTTAATGAGCTTCGACATTGTAAAAGTTCGAAAATAATGTAAGTCATTCAAACGAATCTCTCTCAATTCAAGCTAGAGAAAAAGGTGGGGAAAGTCGAACATCATGATCTCTTCTCCAAGATTTGAAGTTAATTTTGGGTCTGTTTGGTTTAACTTTTGAAAATAAGTATGTGAATTCAACTATTGCACCACTACATATACTCGAGGGAGCAATTACAAGAAGAAAGGCAAAAAGAATTTAAGAGACTTTAACACTATATATTCATAAAGATTAGCAAATTCACAAGAACCAACAAATAATTTTGAACCTAAATTTATATATAGTGTTAGCATTAATGAGTCAAAAAGAGAATGACATAAAGATGACACGGGAAAAGTCCTATAGTTTGGAAGATGATATGATGGACAAAAAAAATGTGCGAATTTTGTGAAGAAAATGTTGTCAAGTATGCATTGCATGAGAAAACGTGAAGTCAAACCTTATCAAACGTGCAATTCAACTTTGCCGCCTTCTAGAGGAGTTATTTAAGATAATTTGGAGACTTTTTACATTTTTAGTTTTGTGTATTGACTAATCAATTAGTATGCAATTAAATTTTAAGTTTCTAGGTCTTATTTTCTACAATTTGCAATTAATTGTACTTGAATAACTTTTGAGTTCTTGGTCCATGCACGACCTTTTGGCATTTAAATTGGCTTGTAATTTTTTCAAAACTCATATTATTGATATTAAAAAGCTTATGTTTATTCAACTCCTTTGGTGTTGTCTTTTCTTTCAAATCTTGCTTTAGATTTGTTGTTTAAATCAGTTCATTGGGTTAGTTTTGATCAAACTAACTCTAGAGTACGTTGTCTTAGGATCTTGGTTTGACCTTCTAACTAAGCTCTTGGTTGAAATCAATGCGTTAAGTTAGTTTTATTTGTGAGAGTTTGCAAGGATACTAGAAGGACCTCTAGTTTTGCATTCATCGAGCATTGTGAGCGCTTATTAAAGTCATTTTAAAAAAAAATGAAGTAATAGATAACTAATCAAAAATGTTTTTGAAACACTTTTAAAGTTTATTTTAAATAGTTTTATAAAATAATTTAAATTACAATGATTCTTTTAAAACTTTTTTAAGTCAATTCAAACAAGTCCTTCATCTCACAACAATGATTAGTGTGGCCAAAGAAAGAATATTACTTATCTATAATTTTGAATTATAGGAACATCATTATATATAAGCAATTGTGATTTAATTAATTTTTATTTTGTAACTTTAGGAAAATAATTGATTTCAAAGATACAAACGGTAAACACCGCCCCCCCCCCCAAAAAAAAAAAAAAAAAAAAACCCTAGAGATGGTTTTTAAGGTCATCAACTAATACATTAATACATTAAAAAAGTTAAAGTAAGCATAGGTCAACAAACATAATATACGTTGATATGTCAAAATTTAAATACGGAAAAATACATATGACAGTCATGTGACAATAACAGTAAATTTGTAATTTGAAGAATAAACAACTTGCAACAGAAAATGAGCTCTAATGCCAAAGTCAAAATGAGAACTCTACAATGGTGAATAAGTTAGCAGTTTAATTTCCCTTTTATGAAATTTAATAATATATTTGTAGGGAGAATTGACCTAAGGTTTATCTCAATCCTTCTAAGATTATCATATGAGTATTTCCTAATCTCAAATCTTATGGATCGACCACTAATTACATCTAAGCTTATTTGAAACCAAGTCCCCTTTATCTTGTTCTTACCTCATTTTTTTTTTTATTTTTGGATTATTTCGTAAGGTTCAAATTCAACCACGATAGTATGTAAGCTATACATCGCTGCTAACGGGTGTACTAAATCTTCTCTCTTTAGTAGTTATGATGCCTCTTCTAATATCTCTCAATTGAATGGTGTTAATTCTCTAGCCTCTTCCTTTGTACATTTCTTTTTTTTTTTTTCTATCAACGAATGGCTATGTGAGAGTTTCTGAACCTAACTTAGATGGCCAAACAAGACGCAAACAATCAGCAGAAATAAAACGAAAACAGTAAAGAATACCAAGATATATAGTGGTTCGACCAGTTTGGTCTACATCTACTTTGAGAACCAGTTTGAATTAATTTATTAATGAGAAATAAAGGAATTTTACAAATTACAGATAATCAACAAATTCACCAATCAATAATTTCAGTATCCACTGATACCGAGAGAGATCCGCACACAACGTCGTCTCTGACCACTGAGAATAACTCGCTGCAAAACAACCCAAATAAATGTGCTACCCACCTCTGACTAGAAACAACCTCCATGGTGAACTTCTTAGACCGGACCGCGACACCCGACCTTGGCACCCACCAGACTGGAACTGATTTAAACCAGTCGAGAACCAACCGCTGAAATATGCGAGAATCGATCGTTGACTGAAACCACCTGAGCACGCCGCGGATGCACGCCAACCGAACCACCCATGGTCGGATGAAATCTGAACTTCAATCTTCGTCCCAGGCAGCTCCAAACTCCGATCTTCGTCCCAGGCGACTTCTCGTTCTTCAAACGGCTGCTGCTACACCAAAATCACCTAGGCGGCTCACTTTCTTCAGCTATCGTAATTATTCGGCACTGCTTCCCCTCAATCATGTGATTTTTTGGCCCTAATTTTGGAGAAGATAGGGATAATTACAAGTTTGCCACTGCTCAATAATTACAAGAATGCCATTGGACCTTTAAATTTCTAAAAAATCCAATAAAACCCACTTAAATACCTTGTTATTTTCTACTAATAATATTTAAGTGTCAAGCTGATTCTCCAATTTTCCTATCTTCCAGATTTAATATTTAGTCCATCTTATAGGTATTTGAACCTATGGGCTAGAAGAACCTTAGTTAACATATCTGACAAATTCTCAACTGTATGAACCTTGACCAGTTCAACATCTTTCTGGGCCACAACTTCTCTGATAAAATGAAATTTGACATCGATATGCTTAGACCGTTCGTGATGAGATGGATTCTTCGCAAGATGAATAGCATTCTGGCTATCACAACGGACGATAGGAATGAGCTCCTGCGACAATAACTCACCAACTATTCTTTTCAACCACACTGCCTCTTTCACAGCTTCACCCACTGGAATATACTCTGACTCAGTAGTAGACAAGGCAACAACTGACTGTAGAGCAACCTTCCAACTGACCATATTACCAAACAAACGAAAAATGTGACCTGATAGAGACCTTCTTTTGTCAAGGTCTGCAGCATAATCTGCATCTGTGAAGCCTTCCAACAGTGCTGATTTATCACAATCCCTACTAAAACACAATGATATACTGGCACTACCTTTCAAATATCGAAGTACCCATTTAACTGCATTCCAATGCTCCTTCCCCGGATTTGACATAAACTTACTTATCATACTCATAGCATATCCCAAATCAGGCCTAGTAAAAATCATCAAATACATAATACTTCCAACAGTATTACAATAGGGAATATTAGCCATCTCTAACCTTTCTTGTTCAGTAACAGGACACTGAGATGAAGAAAGCCTAAAATGAGATGCTAAGGGTGTCGAAACTGCCTTACAACTAGACATATTATATTTTTCAAGCAGTTTATGCACATAACTCTCCTGCGAAATGGTTAACAAACCTTTCTCTCTCTCTCTTTTCACATCCATGCCTAAGATCCTTTTCAGTTCACCTAAATCTTTCATCTCAAATTCACTACTCAATCGTTTCTTGAGATCACAGATTTCAGAATAATCCTTAGACATCAGAATCATATCATCTACATACATAAGTAGATAAGTATATGTACCTTTCTGAGATAGTTTCCAGTACACACAGGCATTATAAGAGCTCCTGTGAAACCCCTGCTTCAGAATAAAGGTGTCAAACCTGATATACCATTGTCTCGGTGATTGCTTCAGTCCATAGATGGACCTGTGAAGACGAAAAACTATGTCTTCCTTTCCTTTCACCTCATAGCCTTTAGGTTGAGCCATGTAGATCATTTCCTCCAATTCACCATGAAGGAAAGCTGTGGTAATGTCCATCTGTTCAACAAACATATCAAAGTGAACAGCAATAGATAAAATTAATCGAATGGACGAATGCCTCACCACCGGAGAGAAAATCTTAAGAAAGTCAACTTCCTCCTTTTGAGTATAGCCCTTGGCTACCAGTCTAGCCTCATACCTAGGCTTGCTGTCACCTCCTATACCTGGCTTGATTTTATAAATCCACTTTAACTGAATGAGTTTCTGATTAGGAGGCTTTGAAACCAATGACCATGTCTGATTCTTTTCTAATGAGAAAAACTCTGCTTCCATAGAATCCTTCCACTGTTCCTTCGAATCAGATATAATAGCCTCCTCAAAAGTAAGAGGCTCTGCTTCAATACTGTCAGCTGCACAAGTAAGAGCACATAAGCAACTAAATCAGCATAACCATACCTCATTGGAGCTTGCCTCACCCGCTGAGGCCTGTCATGTGTAAGCTGATAGTTTTGTAGGTCACTGCCACTTGAGCTTTCTTCACCAAAAGCTCTCTCATCAATCAAAGTTCTCTGCAGTTGAGGTTGTCTACCATCAGAACTGGATGACTGATCACTGGAATCACCTGAACTAACTGATGGTTATGCTTTAGAATCAATTCTAACCTCTGCCTCAACCTGATCAAATGTCTGCTGTTTCTGCTGCTCTTTGACACGAAATGGCATCTCCGTTTCATTAAAGGTCGCATCTCTGCTGATAATGCATTTATTTTTGCCCTCTTCCAAGCACCAAAGTTTATATCCTTTAACACCTTGAGGATAGCCAATAAACATACATTTCAGTGCCTTCTTATTCAACTTCCCTTCCTTAACATGAGCATAAGCTGAACATCCAAACACTTTGAGATGATCCAAGCTTGGAGCTTTTCCTGTCTATATCTCCTGAGGAGTCTTTAGGTTTAAAGCGGAAGACGGACTCCTATTAATAAGATAACAAGCTGTTTGGGCAGCTTCCCCCCAAAATTTCAAGGGTAATGAAGCATTTGTCAAGAGACATCTTGTACGCTCCATAATTGCTGTTGAACCTCTCAGCCAAACCATTCTGCTGAGGAGTGTACGTAACAGTGAAATGCCTCGTAATTCCCTCATAGTTGCAAAATTTATCAAATTTGTGATTCACAAATTCTAAACCATTGTTTGTCCTCAGATATTTTACCTTCCTGCCTGTCTGGTTCTCAACTTGCTTTTTCTATTCAAGAAATTTCCCAAAAGCTTCATACTTTTGTTTTAGTAGATACATCCACACCTTTCTTGAAAAATCATCAATGATTGACATAAAGTATCTCGAACCTCCCATAGAAGGTACCTTTGTAGGACCCCACAAATCTGAATGAATATAATCTAAAATCCCTTTAGTAGAATGCTTCCTTTTCCCAAACTTCACTCTGGTAGACTTTCCTATTATGCAATGTTCACAAAATGGGAGTTCAATGTCTTTAACTCCTCCAAGCAAACCTTGTTGTGAAAGAGCTTGTAGACCTCTTTCACTCAAATGAGCCAATCTGTTATGCCATAACATAGATTTATCTGTTTCTTTCCCAGATGCAATAGCAACACTACCTGAAACTGCAGTACCTTCTAACACATAAAGACCATTCCTCAAGGTCCCCTTCAGCTTGACTAAAGAACCCTTGATAACCTCTAGAACTCCATTCTTAGATTTATAAGAGTAACCTGCTCTATCTAATTCCCCTAGAGAAATTAAATTTCATTTGAGTTCTGGAACATACCTTACATTTGTAAGAATTCTGATCATACCATCATGTGTTGCAATTCTAACTGACCCAATTCCTTTTACATCACAAGCACCATTATCACTAAGTAGAACTGATCCCCCATCATTTTCTTGAAAGTCAATCAAGAAATCCCGATTAGGAGTCATGTGAAACATGCACCCTGAATCCATGATCCAAGCATTCTGAATGTCCCTGCTGGACACCATCAAAACCTCTACTGAATCATACCCATCAGAAATATTTGCTGCATTAGAATCCCCTGTATGCTTGCTACTTGATGCTTCCTTGCTCTTATTCAAAGGGCAATTCTAAAGTGTCATTCTTTGTGTCATAGGAAACACTTTTTGCTTTTCCCTTTTGATTTCGACCTGGATCTCGACTCATTTTCTTTTCCGTTCTTTTTCTCATTTATGCCTCTGGCCATGAGTAACTCTCCATCTTTGCGTTCCTTTTTAATCTCGAGATTTCTTGTTCTCAAGGCATCCAACACTATATCCATGGACAATGAATCCCGTCCATATTTAATAGCTGCCTTAACTTCTCGATACGATTCTGGCAAAGAATTCAGAAGAATAACTTCTTGATTTTCATCCAACATCTTCTCACCGATGTTATTAAGATCAACTATAATCTTCTAAAATTCATCTAGGTTCTCTTCTAAGCCTTTACTTGAGTCCATCTTATATCCAAAGAATTTTTCCTTTAGATATAATTTATTTGACAAGGACTTAGTCAAATAAAGACTTTCCAATTTCTTCCACAACTCCACTATAGTAGTGGCCTCATCTACTAGCCAAAGCACTCCATCTGACAGATACAGAATTATTGTTGAATAGGCCATCTCATCCATATCCCTTTTTTCAGCTTCTGTAATTGTTGGTGGAAGGTTATCTTCGTATAAGATTTTGGCTACTTTTTATTGTACCAGAATAGCCTTAATCTTTTTCCTCCATAACCCGAAATCACCTTTCCCATCAAATTTAACAACTTCGAACCGTGTAGACATCGAAGTCATCCGTCAAATTAATTCCAACAAAAAAACCTGAACAAAGAATATGTCAACACATACTACCGCACAACCTCTTTGGATCAACTGAAGCTCTGATTATTTCCATTGGTATGAGGCCTTTTGGGGTGAAACCAAAAGCAAAGCCATGAGGGTTTATGCCCAAAGTGGACAATATCATACCATTGTGGAGATAGTTTGAGGGTCGTTGTCCCTAACAAGTGGTATCAGAGCCATGTTCCTGAATTAACCATGCAAGTTAGAATCCTCGATGCCGAACAAAGATGGAGCCATGCTCGGTAGAATCCTCGGTACCGAACAAAGATGGAGCCTTGGAAGTAGTCATGGTGTGATCAATGGTTGAACTCTATTGGATAGGTAGTATGCTCAGGTGAAAAGGAGTTAGCCTAGATATGAGTTAGACAGATGGATGACTGGAGGCTCGGTGGTCCTTTGTTCGAGGGGAGGATTGTTGGGAATGCGACCAAAGTCCCACATTGGTTAGATAAGAGAAGGATCATGGGTATATAAGTGAGAATGACTATCTCCATTGGTATGAGGCTTTTTGGGTGAAACCAAAAGCAAAGCCATGAGGGTTTATACCCAAAGTGGACAATATTATACCATTGTGGAGATAGTTTGAGGCTCGTTGTACCTATCAAGCTATGTCTCTCTTTCAAAAAAAAAAAAAAAAAACATATGCAATCATCCATCTTAGTTCACTTTAGATTAAAACAGTATATATAAAAATATGACGATTTAAAAATCTTGTCCAATTTAATCATTTTAAAAATTTCCAAATTGAAAAGCTATTATAGACCCTAAAATTTAAAATTCAAATTTGTTTATAGTACGAGAATCACTTTTAGAAGTGCAATATAAAACATAAAATTAATTTTGAATAATTAAAAGTATGAAAATTTCACTATAAATAAATAAATAGATACTCAAAAAAACATGTCCTAAAAACGTAACTATAAAGCCCAAACTAAAATGATTATAAAACTCAAGGCTTAAAGCTTACTTATTCATATTCAACAAAACATCAAACAGTGCACTCAAGGGGAAGCCCATGAGGAAACCTCTTGGAATCAGAGCAATAATTATAAACCATGTAGTTTCTTTGCACCCACTTGAGCCTTTGGCTGCCGGCCGAGTCCAACTGTTGGGACAGCCAAGAATCGTCTTTTGATGAGCCGCCGCCGCAAGAGGAGGAGCCTGAGGCAGACCAAATGCAGGCTTGATCAGCGTCGAAGTTTCGGTAGGCGGCAGTGAAAGGAGCTTGAGTCCAATCGGTCTTCACTCGGCCTCCTCTTGTCGCCCAGTCGTCGGCATTCCATAGACTTGATTGAAGCCTCATGGGCTGCCTTTTGGGGAATGGAATGCCTTTGGATTCTTTGTTCTTGAACTCACGTATGGGAGTTCCATCTACGTAGAATCTACAAGGAAAAAAGACCAAGAAAGGTTTATGTTATTGGTATAATTATATTTACCATAACATATCTGCTTAAATGAATAAGTTCAGTGATGATTTGACATAATATAGAGTGAGAGATCATGTGTTCAAACTTCTGAAAGTTTATTTCTTTTATGATGTTGTACGTGTGTTAAAATATTTATATAAGAAAAATATTGATGCTAGTGTTACACTTATCTTTGTGTTTGTACAACTCACTTAGTTATCCAATTAAAATTTTTCATGCAAAAAACGAGAAATGAAATCATAATCATTGGCATATAAGATCGAAGAGAAAAGGGTAAAGAGTGTAGTTACTTTACATGATAGTTTGTGGATTCCATAGAAAGGAATAAGTGTGAAAATCAGCCGTTGGATCAAACCATAGATAAAATTGTTGCTCTCTATCCCCTTTGCCTTGAGTGAAGATGTTTGTATGAACAATATATGGCTCACCACTAAGGTTTCCCAAAAACTCAAAATCTAGCTCATCCCATTTTGAATCTTCTGAACGTAGCTGCAATTAATAATATCACAACTAAAAATTGTACAAAGTATTCAAATTCCAATACTCACCTAATATAAATTTAACATTCTTTCTCTTTTATATGGGAGATCGGAATTTATGTTGATTTGCCTCCATCAATCGGCCGTCGACAAAGGTAGAAATCAAATAGATGACGGTTAAAATTGAATAAAACAAAATTATATAATTCTAATACCATTTTGATTTTTGTATATTTGATTGAATAATAAACTTAATCAAAATAATCTTTACAACTTAATAGAGGAATAAATAGACACCTACAACTATTAGCGGTGAAAAACTATTCGATGAGTAGATAATTTTTCATTGAATTGAGTATTGATACTAATATATATACATAAAAGAAAAAAGAAAAAGAAAAAGAAAAACCCTTTAACTCTTAACTTTAAATGACTTTTAGACTTTTTCAAACCTAGTTTTGTTATTGTCATTGCCCTTTAATATTACAAAGTCATCTCTACCATTAATGATGGGTCATATGTAAATTCAATGTAACAAGTCTTTTTTTTTTTTTTTTGTGAATTCAATTTAATATGGTTGACAAAACTTCTAATTGACTGTGTATCTTGTCTATTTAAATTTTTCAACCAAAATATTGACTTTATTCGACGTCACTGAATTTTATATTTTTTAAGCAAGGCAGATTTTTTTAATATATATGGAAATAAATGTGAACTATTAGACTGTGTAAAATGTTATTATATTATAAAATTAAAATTCGTCTACTTCATCTACAAATCAATATATAGCTCTCTATCTCTACCAATGGCATTGATGTCTAGTAAACTTTAATTAAACTGGAGTATTTGCAAAATAAATAAATAATTAATTAATTAGGATGTGATTTAACATGGATTTTTCCTTTTGTCCAACAAGTTTGATACATTAATAACAAAACCTAATTTTTTTATTATTACAAAAAAAAAAAAAAACAAACAGAAAAGTTCATTTAAATGTGATTTCTAAGAACATTTATATTGATTTGCATATGAATTTCAAAAGGATTTGATTATTTCGTAATTCAAATGAATGACTTATAATACGATAAAAAATTCTCTATTTTTATATTAAATGGAAAAGTTTTTTTCTAACCATATGTGACGTAGGAGAATCAAAAATCAATAGTACAAATTTTATGTTAGATTTTATAACCTTTTACAAAAATTAAATTAATCCCACCTTGACATATTTCAATTTTTATTACTAAGATTGAAAGATTATTAGTAAACGTTTTAATTTTTTTTTTATTTGTAGCTAGCCTTCAAACAAAAAATAATTAAATCTTGTATTTTGGTACTAGTCACTACTTAAAATAAAAAATAAATAAAGAGATCATTTTGTTTGTTTGTTTGTTTTTTTGGCAAAATTTTAACACAATTATATTCCATGAAAACCTTATATTACAAAATTATGAAATTATTTCATAAATTGTTTCATCAAATTGCTTGAGTATACAATTGTGGAGATTTGTTTTTAAGAGTTGAGAAATTTTATTATGAAGAAAAGATATACACGTAAGAAAAAAAACATATTAATTGATAAGAAAACCCTAGCGAATTGGAATTAGAAAATCTTTTGGATAAAAACTCCGATTCCCAATCACTAAACCCCGCAAATCGAATTAATTTCAACTGTAAGGATTGGATTAGATGTAGATTTCCTTAAGATCAAATATCTTGAGACAAAAACAAAAGTTTCTTAACACAATATACGAACACTCCACAAGATAAGATAATCAATCCCACTTGAATGTTCTTAACATGTAACTCAACACTTGAAATTGCAACTTCAAGAAGCTCTCTTGAAGATTATTCAAAGAAGTTCAAAGGCTAATCATCATAAAACTATCTAATCAAACAACTTAAAAAGGCAAGATTTTAATAGCCTCTCAATGAAAATCTTAATGTCACATCAAAGTTCATAATAAAAGGATAAAAACAGCCCTACTTAATGTAGTCACTTTTTAAAAGGTATAAGCATACACTATAACCTATAAATGAACCAGGTTTAGAGAATATGTTATACGTTTTGAAAATAAGACCAAAATAAATCTGTTAAGATTATATAGCTAAATTGAGTATAATTAAACTTATTAAGAAAATTTTAACTTTGGCCAAAAAATTGGAGTTTTTAACCAATAATATTATTGAACTAAAAGAAATATGAATTAAAATAGATAAAAACAAAAATTAATATCATTTACTTTGAAGATTTCTTAACACGAAATTTAAAATCATTTCAAAACTTTTTTTTTTATCCAAACGGAGTCACAAAATCAGTTCTTCGATAGAAAATCGGCCATTTAAGTTTCGTTTGGTAATTATTTTATTTTTATTTTTATTTTTAAAAATTAAATCTATAGATACTACTTTTACCTTCAAATTTCTTATTTTATTGTCTACTTTTTACTAGTGGTTTAAAAAACCAAGCCAAATTTTTAAAACTAAAGAAAAATATGGTAGTTGGTAACCATTTCATTTTTCATTTTTGTTTTTGAAAATTAAGTTTGTTTCCTTCACATTTCTTACCATAATTTGCATATTTCTTAAGTACATTAGTTGAATTTTTAGCCAAATTTAAATTTTAAAAACAAAATCAAAATTTTAAAGTTAATTTTTTTAGTTTTTAAAATTTTGCTTGGTATTTTAAACCATTGGTAAGATGTAGGTAACAAAATAAGAAATTTAGAAATAGAAGTATTGTTTATAAACTTAATTTTAAAAAATAAAAGATAAAAAATCAAAAGGTTACCAAATAGGAAAGTAGCTTTTCAAAAGTTATTTTTGCTTTTAAAATTTGGCTCAAATTAACTTGTTGTAGTTAAGAAAGATGTAGATCAATATAAGAGACGGAGAAAATAGGCATAATTTTTAAAAAATAATAATAAAAAAAAAACGAAATAATTATGTGACAGGACCTTATTATTTTCATATTTAGATTTTAAACTACAGTCGATCTATGTCGGTTATTAAAAGATAGTCAGATATTATCATCGTCGCATTTGAATTAAGGAGCTTACGTAATACGCCGTGACGGTGCCGGCAGAGTTTCCGGGGACGAGTTTAATCTGCATGTCAATTTTCCCAAACAAATATTGATTCCTCGACTGGAAGCCGGAGCCGGAGCTTTTGTCAAGCGACAGCGTCAGCACCTTCCCGCCGTTGAGAAGCTTGGCCTGATCGCCGCCCCACGTGATCTCCAACTCCTGGTTCAAATCACCAGCGCTGGCTAACACCAACAAACAAACTACCAAAACTACCGAATATAACGGCGGAGCTCCGGTCATCGGCGGCGGCGGCTTAATTTGGCTGCACCCTTTTTTTTTTTTTTTTTGTTATGATGAGAAAAGAATGGCATAGAGAAGAAAATATTTATAATGAAAGTTCTGAGAAGAGAGAGAGCGAGAGAAGTGTTTTGACGTGAAGATAAGTGCTTCGGTCTAAAGTGGTTAAGAAGAGATCGAATTTGGTTCGGTTGATGAAACTAAAAGTTACAATTTTATTCGAGATTTTAGTTTTTGTTTCAATTGGATCACTCAATTTTAAAACTTACATTTTAACTTTAAATTTTCATTAAATACTCATTTTTCGTTGTTTGTATTAATATTTATTAATTTTTAAAATAAATAAAAAACTATAATTAAATAAATTCACTATTTTTCATCGTTATTAAAAAATTAATTTAAATTTAACTTCATAGTTATTTTAAATTAATTAATGGACATTAACGATAAAGACTAAAAGTAAGTATTTATTGAAAAAATCAAGGTTATAGAAGTATGAGAGGGCCTAGGGACTAACTCTCAAACTTTATTCCTTTCAAATTCATTTAATTCTTCTTGCATAGCTAAAATCCAAAATTCATCATTTTCGGCATCTTTAAAACTTTTTGGTTCAATTTGAGAAACAAAAACAAGATTATTAAACATATTAAGAGAGGAACGAGTTTTCACACCTTATTCGGGATCACCAAGAATTAATTCTTTGGGATGGGAAGGAGCATACTTCCACTCTTTAGGCATGGATGAAGAACCAACTTCGTTCTTTTCGATTAAGCTCACCTCTTGCTTACTCGAAACAATTTCTTTGCCTTTGTCACTAACTAGTAAATCTCTAAAATTTCCTTCTAAAACATCACTATAAATAGGCTAATTAGAAATAACATTGCAAGATTCATCAAATACTACATGCATAGATTCCTCAATTACTAAAGTTCTTTTATTGAAAACACTATAAGCTTTACTAGTAGAGGAATAGTCAAGGAAAATACCAACATCCGTCTTAGAATCAAATTTTTCAAGTTTTTCTTTGTTATTCAAAATAAAATATTTGCAACAAAAAACTTTGAAATACCCAATATTTGAAATTTTGTTATGCCAAAGTTTATAAGGAGTTTTATCCAAAGAAGGTCTAATTAAAACTCTATTTAAAACATAATAAGCGGTGTTAATGGCTTCTGCCCAAAAGTATGTAGGTAAACCATACTCATGCAACACTGATCTAGCAAATTCTTGCAAAATACGATTTTTTTCTTTCAACTACACCGTTTTGTTGAGGAGTTCTTGGAGTGGAAAATTATGAGAAAAACCATTTTCTTCACAAAAAGTTTAAAAAACATTGCTATCAAATTCTCCTCCATGATCACTCCTAATTTTAGAAATAAAAAAAAACCCTTTTCATTTTGAACTCTTTTTGCAAAACTAAAAAATCTTTTCAAAGTATCATTCTTATGTTTTAGCATCAAAACCCAAGTAAATCTTGAAAAATCATCAACTATCACAAAGACATAATAGTTCCCTCCAAAACTAGCAATTCTAGAAGGGCCAAATAAGTCCATGTGTAATAGTTGAAGGGGTCTAGTTGTAGAGATTACATTTTTAGATTTCAAAGAGGACTTAGTTTGCTTACCCATTTGACAAGCATCACAAACTTTGTCTTTTTCAAATTTAAATTTGGGAAGACCTCTAACCAAAGAATTCTTGGAAATATTTGAAATTAAGTGCATGCTAGCATGTCTTAGTCTTCTATGCCATAACCAAGAATCATTATGCAAAGCCGATAAACGTTTATCATTAATAGGACAATCATTCAAATCAATAGTATAAACATTTTCATCTCTATTTCCAACAAACACAACTTTTCTATCACTAGCATTTTCAATGATGTAATTCTTTTTATCATTAATAAGACAATCATTCAAATCAATAGTATAAACATTTTTATCTCTATTTCCAATAAATATAACTTTTCTATCACTAGCATTTTCAATTATGCAATTCTTTTTATCAAACACAACTCTAAAGCCTTTATCACACAATTGACTAATACTAAGTAAATCATGCTTCAACTATCAACCAAAAATATATTTTCAATTAAAATAGAAGATTCATTACCTATACTACCTTTACCAATTATTTTATCTTTCTTGTTGTCACCAAAGATTACAAGACCTCCATCCTTTTTTGGAGAAAGAGATAAACTTGGATGGGTCTCCCGTCATGTGCCTCGAGCAACCACTATCCAAATACCACTTGTTTTTCTTAGAGGCTTTCAAACAAACCTACAAATACAAATGTTCAAGTTTGATTCTTTAGTACCCACACTTGTTTGGGTCCTAGATGGTTAGCATTGACAAACTTGGGAATCCATTTCATTTTTGCATAGACATTTAAGGCATTGTATTTAGACAAGTAACAAGAATAAGTTGTATGTCCAAACTTGCCACATGAAAAATAAACAACATTATGCAAAGATTTATCTCTTACAACAAATTTATGCACTCTACTTTTCTTGGAGAAATTATTCCTTGGAGCATTGTGAAACTTTGCCCTTTGAGAAAAATTTCTTCTTGGAGAAGTAGTATGAGCATATTTTAATTTAAAACACTTAGGTCTAATATGGCCTTCAATACCACAATAATGACATATAGGCACAAAGTTAGATTTAACATGCTTAGACACAACCTTAGGCATATTAAGCTTGGGCATATTATGAGATGCTTTAACAAAGATAGTTTTAGAACTTGAAGGAGTAGAACATTCATCAATATAGCCTAAACCTCTTTTATCACCAAAAGACTTGTCTACTTCAATTATTTTGTCTAATATTTGCGCATCAATTGTCAACTTTTTAATAGATTCTTTAGCCTTATCAAGTTCTTGCAAAGCACTAAATTCCTTTTCTTTGAGTAATTTAATCAAATGATCTTTTTCGCAACTATCATGCTCAAGAAATTTAACTTTTTCAAGCAAGACATTTTTTCATCACAATCAAAAGCATGCTTGTCACAAGAGATATTCATTTAATCAATATGCATAACATCATGCTCATTCTCTTTTAAGCAAGCAATTTCTTCAAGTAAAGACTTATTTTTACTAGATAAAACATTGTATTTTTTTTAAGCACAACATAGTTAGTACTAAGTTTTTCTAAATCATTTTTCATATTTTCAAAAGCTTCAAACAATTCATTATAAGAAAGAGGTTCTAGAGTTACCTCATCATTTTGTTCATCCTCTTTGTCACTATGAGCCATGAAGCAAAAATTGGCCACTTCTTGATTATCACTCCCACTTTTGCTTTCATCGCTATCATCCCAAGTAGCTTTCATTGCTTTCTTCTTGGATTTCTTGGGTGATTTGAGAAAAGGACAATCGGTTCTAATATGACCCGGCTTCTTGCATTCATAGCATATTACCTCATCCTTTTTGCTCTTTTCACCTTTTGACTCTTTTTGGTTGGAGAGATGCTTCTTGAATTGTTTCTTTCTCTTGATGAAGTTCTTATACTTACATGAAAGATAGACAACATCATCTTCATCAAGGTCATCTTCATCTTGGGAGTCAACTTCTAAAGAGATGGTCTTTAAAGCTATACTCTTTTCTTTCTTTTTCTTCTCATCCTCCATGTTTTTCTTGATCTTTATCTCATGCATCAACAATGACCCCATGAGTTCATCAATGGAGAGAGATTTGAGATCCTTTGCCTCTTGAATGGCGGTGACTTTAGGCTTTCATTGTTTAGGCAAAGAGCACAATAGCTTCTTTATCTTCTCAAGATTTGAGTATTTTTTCCTAAGTCCTTCTAAAGCATTGACAATGTTAGTAAATCTAATAAAGATATCGGAAATAGCTTCATTTTCATCAATTTTAAACATTTCATATTGATGAACTAACATGTCAATCTTTGTTTCTTTTACTTGACTAGTTCCTTCATGAGTAATTTCTAATTTATCCCATATCTCTTTAGCGGTTTTGCAAATAGACACTCTATTATACTCAACTTCATTCAAAGCACAAAATAAGCAATTAATAGCTTTGATATTTAAAGAACATGCTTTCTTTTCATTTATTGATCATTCTTTCTAAGGTTTTATAGTGCTAACACCATCAACATCTTTTGTTGGAATTTTAAAACCTTCCTCAACAATATCCCATAAATTATAATCAATAGAAAGCAAGAAAAACCTCATTCTATTTTTCCAATAACCCATTAAAGAAAGGAGGCTTTGTAATAGATTGACTATCGGTAAAAGGGATAAAACCTAAAGTTGTCATAGCTCAAAAACAATTAAGTTTATCAAGAAATAAATATTTCAAGAAGAGCAACCCGTTCTGATACCAATTGTTTGATCGATATGGAAACCCTAGAGAGGTTGAATAGGGTTTAATTAAACTTTTTTTCTAAATTAACCCAATTAAACTAATTAATACACTTTTTATAAATAATAAGAAAAATTCAATTTATGTAACAAATAAGATGACAAAAACGTGATAATTTAATTCTATCAAATTTTAGCAAATAAATAAGAACAAACTAAAACATACAATAAATTGCTTAAATTAATTGCAAAAATAGAAAGGAAAGAGTTAGAGAAGAAGACACCGTAATTTTTATAGTGGTTCGGTCAAACTCGAACTACTCCACTCCCCAAGCGCCTCTTGAGAATTTGAATAAAATCTTTCTGACTCTTTCCACGAATTAGAGCCCAACCGTTACACCACCACTCCTTTTACGGGTTCAAGAGTAAACCCGATCCTTTCCACGGTTTAGGATCAAACCGTTACAAATGTTGGATTTTTTGTAGAACACAATACAAACTCTCACTAGAGTGGATTTACAAGTTTAAGCACTCAACAAGTTTATCCTCACAATACAATAACACTCTATCAAGAATAAGATGAAAAGAAAAAAAAAATTGGGAACTTAGGGAGAGCAACAATGGAACTTTTGAATTTTAGAGGATTATGAAATGTAAAATTTGTTGGTTTAAAATTTGGAGAGGAAGATGATTTATATAGAGATGGAAAAATTTTTAGAAACCACAATTAATTTGGACCATTGGATTTTGGAAAAGAAAAATCAATGGTGGAGATTTTAAAATAAACTAGTCGTTAGATACAAACAGATATAATATTAAATTCCTTTTCTTTTGAAATTCATTTTCTTTTTAAATTAATCCAAAAAATAAAAAAAAAAACATACCATGTGTTAAAAACTAGCCATTAGACACAAACATAAAATAATATTAAATTCATTTTCCTTTTAATTCATTTTCTTTTTAAATTCATTTTCTTTTTAAATTCATTCTTTTTAAAGTCAATCCAAAAATAAAAACATATCATGTATAAAAAACTAGCCGTTAGACATAAACATAAAATAATATTAAATTTATTTTCCTTTTAAATTTAAATTTTTTTTTAATTTTAAATCAATCCAAAAATCAAAAGTCCATCATATGTTAATCTCTTAATGATCCACCATTCAACTAATATGCTGCCACATGTCTACATGAAAATGGTCTGGTTATGCCACGTCATCCACTACGGTATTTTCTCTATAGACTTGTTTCGGTCATATCGTCTTTATTTTAGCTCCGATTTGAGTGATTCAAGAGGTGTTAGAATCGTTGTTTCGAGCTCTACGCTATGGATATATTAAAACACTAATATTTTCAGTAATTAAAAATTGAGTTTGTTATCATCAAAACATTGATTAATTAATTAATTAAAATTAATTAATTTGAGATTAAGGGCCAAAAAGCCAATAATTTTGGAGCAACTAGGAGCTAAATAAAGCATTCGAGGCTTCTAGAGAGATGAAAAAGACAAAAATGCCCCTGAAGGCTTGGCACTTAGAACAAAATGTGCATAAGGTGAGAGAGCCGCGATGCTCTGGACATTGACGGAAAAAAAACATGTGTGCACTTCAAGTAAAGGTGCCACGACGCTCGCTCGGCATTGTGACATGGTGTTGGCCATAGAGGCCTTCGAGGGCTAGAGCGTTATAGCGCTACTCAATTTCTATATAAATTCTCTTCATTTTTAGGTCATTAGGATGCATCCAACTCGGGCCTCCAACACTTTTTCCCCATTCTCTCTTTCACTTTCTATATATTAGTGTCTTCACTTGTAATTGATCGAAAAGAGGTCAGATTTTAGCTTCTCTGCCATGATAGGAAGGTAAGATTTATGGATCTTTTAGTTTAGAAGATTTTGGAAGAAAACCTTTGTAATTTTGGAAGGATTTTGAGTTTGAATGTATATATTTCTATCTCTTGAGCATCTTGATCTTTTGTTTAACTCTTAGCATATGTGAATGATTAGGATTGACAAACCATTTGTTTATGTATGTTAACGCTAGAAACTTCATATATTTAATAATTTTTATGCGTTAATTGCCAAGTAGCTAAAGTCATCTCATGGGTGTATGTTTGTTTTCACAGTTTTTCCAGTAACATCAAATAGTTGTCTTGAGTGGCTTAGGGATAGGAACAATCGATTAATTAACTAGCATCTCTGTTAGATAATCGTTATGGTTTAGCTCAAGAACTTAATGCATATGCCTTAGGTTAATTAACGATGCTTTTCATTGTTAGTTAATCGGCATATAGATTAATTAGGATACAAATCATGATTAATGGTTTAGGACATTTAATGTCGGCTTTTCCACTGAAGTTGACAATGTGTTTAAGATGATTGAGTGATATTCTAGGATCAAGATTACAATGGATAGTTTCATTCCTCTAAGCTATAGCGTTTCGTTGTCACTTCTACCCTTTTACATTCATGTCTTTACTTTTATGCACCTTCGAATCTCAAACCATACCTATCCCCCATCTCTCTCCCTATTTATCACTTTAACTAAAAATCTAATCTTTGCGCTTCCCTACAGATCGACTTGGACTTGCCACTTGTACTACTCAGTAATATAAGTAGTTAGTTTGATATAATATAAATTTTATTTGATCATTAGAACCTTTGAGAAGTTCTTTCCGTCAAAGTTCAAGGATATTAGTGAAAAGAATAAAATGTATATTTCTTACATCTTAGTATCTATTTCTCTCACTTCTAAAATAAGACAAAAACAAAAAGTAAAATAAAAACTTTCCATCACACATACATAGACTTGAATATTAACATGCAAAGGTGTTGGGAAATATCCTAAAACTCATACTTTGTAAACTTTAAATATATTCTATTCACAATAAAGATGTTATTGAGTTTTTTCTAATAAGGTTGTTATTGAATATGTAAATTGCGTTTAAAGATTTCTAAATCCAATAAACTACATGAACCCATTGCTATAACATGAATACTTAAATTTTATGTAGAGACATAAAAATAAATCAAGTTTTAGTATATAGCCAAAACGGTCTATACGTATATGGATAGGGTTAGATACCTTATCGTGGGGACACTATGGATGCGACCCACTTTGTATATTGATACAAATGATGTGATCCCAAAGTCGTTCATGTGGAGACATGCGAGTGGGGACATATCCTATGCAAAAGATGTTTGCATAAGATTGGACCACAAAATAGTCACTTTTCTTTATAACATCTGTTTACTATTAAAACTGACTATTTCAATTCAATGACCTAAGGAAACTCGATCTCAATCCTAAGCTAACTATGAACTACTGTTTATTTGAGATTATCCTCTAATCTGCATGGGTGAGAGTGACTTAACATCGCCACTCAATAAGCCTTCCATTTTAGGGCTAAGACCGAATAGATAGCTGGGGACATAGTTCTACAAGACAGAATTCACTCCTACCCATCTTAGTGTTAGCAAATAAGTTGTTCTTTTAAGTACTGACTCCTGGTCTTGAACAAAGGAGCTCCACCCTCTCCATGGCTGAGAGGGACTCAGTTTATTGGTATGACTATAAACCAATTATTCATTAAAGGATCAATGGAGACTTAAGGTGCAAGATGTATTAAAGGGGTAAAATGGTAATTTTGACCTAGCTGTAAATACGAACAACTTGTGAATGATCGACTTACTGATTATGGCTAAATCAAGTGAACGAAAATATATCTACAGTAAGGAGAGTGCAACTACTGAGCTATAGTGGAGTGTCTCGGTAGTTAACGAATATTGATTAATTCGGTTTAAAGAGTTTAACCAATTAATCTCAAATCATGGGAGCTCATGATCTTTGGGTCCATTATGTTTCTTTACTAACTTGTAAAAAGATTAAACCTTAGAATAGTGTGTTGAGAGAATTTGAAATGTTCAAATTCAGTTTAGGGTTTGGATTATTATATTTGATATAATTAATGTTTACTTAACGAATTAAACAATTTTGGAGAGATGAAAATATATAAATATGATTTAAATATTAAATACATGAATAAGGATTCATGTTTAGATTAGGTTTCTTTTATTAGTTTAATATTTGTTATTAAATTAATTAATTAAATTTATCTAATCATTTATTTATTTAAAATAAAGTATTTTAAATAAATTTGAATTTGAAATTTCAAAATAAGAAATTAAGTTTTTTTAAAAATTTAATTTAATTTAGTTTTATTTGAAAATTAAAAGTAAATTAAAAGAAAATTTAATTTAAAATGGAAAGTGGGGTTTTCCCATTTTTTGCATTTTATCCTCCACCTAATCCATTTAATTAGTGGATGTTTGAGTGTCAAACTCCCGTTCTCTTCAGATTTGCATGCTTGAATTGAATAAATACATAGTTATTTGAAGCAAATTATTGCATCCAACCTCAATAAAATTGAAGAAAAAAATTATGTCAAGTTTTCCTACTCTTCAATTCTCATATTCCTCCTAAATCCTTATCAATTTGGGTTCCACCACCCGCTAAGACCTGAGAATAGTAGAGATGATCATTGTGGTAGTCTACAATAAATTCTTGAAGAGATTTCATGGGTAGATTGCATCAATTGGAGGAGTCTTCAAAAGTATACTCATGAAACCCTAAACACTTGAAAAACCATGATCATGCTTACTAATTCACTAAAATTAATGTAATTAGAGTGTTTAATGTTGGGGTTGATGTCCTAAATCTCGTAGGGTCCTGTAGTTTTTAATTTTTTTGTACAAATATTTTATTTATTTAATAAAATATGAGATATTTTATTTGACATTTAGTAGTATGAAACCCACGAACCAATAACCTAACATCCAACATTACATCTGTAGCTTAAACATGTAAGTAGATGCATACAAGTGGATCATGTTTAAGTGATTAGATGGTACAGTTGTTGTGCTACAAATTATCTGATCTTGATAATTCATGTGGAGACATGTGAGCAGAGTATTCTATACAAATGAGTTTGTATAAGATTGGACAACGAAATGACTAGTCTCATTATATAACACTGTTCATAATTGAGACTTACATTTCACCAGGATGACCATAGGTGACATGACCTAAATCCTGAGTGAGTTGTGAACTTTTGCCTATGAAGGTGGTCCTTTGATTTGTATGGTCAAGAGTGGCTAGATTGCCGACTCAATAAGCCTACCATTTTTGGGATTCATCTGATAGGGGAGTTGGGAACACAGCTACACAAGACGGAATTCACTCATTCTCTAATGTCGGGTAAATAGATAAATTGCTCCCTTAAGGGCTGATTCTGGGGCTTGAATAATATGGTGTCTCACCCTCTCCTGGCTCGAGAGGGGTTTAGTCATAATTGGACTATGACTTATTGTTCATTAGAGGGATCAGTGGTACTTAAGAAGTTAGATGTAACTATAGGGACAAAATGGTAATTTTGGTCTAGTTGTACTTACGAGCAATTTGTGAAGGGTCATCGCACTGTTAACTAGTTATATCCAATGGACATAGAAATATATCTGCAGTGTGAAGAGTGTAGCTGTCGGTCTTTAGTAGAGTATCTGACAGTTAATGGATGTTTAATAATTTAATGAAAGAAGTTTAATTAATTATTCAAATACCATTGAAGCTTCAAGCTACATGTCCATGAGATCCCCTCTGTAGCTCAACAGGGATTTATTGAGAATCATTTTTTGATTAATTTGAATTATTACATTATAATATAGAGTTTATTTGAGATGAAATAAATATTTGCTATAATGTATTTGATACATTATAATATAGAATTTATTTGAGAGAAAATAAATATTTGAATATGATTCAAATATTAATTATATGAATTGGTTTCATATAATTGAATTTAATATAAATGAGACTTATATCAAATACCATTAATGATGGAATGAAAACTATAGATTATATTGTATATGACACAATATTAAACTATAGGTTATATGTTATATTTGATACAATAGATAGTTTAATATATGATAAGGTGGTTATCATATATATATATATATATATATTAATTAATTTATTAAATAATTAGTTGAATTATTTTAAAAAATTAATTTAAGGGAGAGAGTTGTAACTCCTCCCCTTTTTTCTTTCGGATGGAAAAACATGATTTTTCTTTTTTTTTTTTTTTTTTCATTTTTTTCTAGTTTTTTCACGTCTTAATCCTCTTCATATAGGCCTTGAAAAAGAGAACTCTCCAAATTTTTTTCTTCCAATAAATTCTTCTCCTTTCAATGTCTTTCTCTCTCCGAAAATCATAGAGCCCACAAATTCTTGTGATTCTCATCCTAGAGAATACAAAAGACTCCAATTGGTGGTGACCATTAGGGTTTCGAGTTCTTTGTTGTACGTGATCAATACCGTAGAATAGAATTTGTGAAGAAGAAAATTGTTCTTCAAATGTAAGGCATGTTGAACGCTAAATTTCCTTTTCTTGTTCAATGGGCATGTTGTAAATTTAATTTATGTATATTTTGTCTACTGTAAATTGGTATTTTGTGAAAACAAAAGTGGGACCGATCCCCATGTTTCTACTCAGGGCCTTCACAAGTTCTTTCATTTAAGATCCAAATGTCTTCCACATGTTAAACATCAACTCTATCAAAAGGTTATACCTATGACTATTATATGAAATAAGGAAGAAAATGACATGGTAAGAACTTAGGCTATGGTTACCTCAATGAAAACGTAATAAAACAATGGTAATGTGAAAAGTAGGCCTCATTTGATTACCTTTAGTGTTGTTTACTTGTGTTTTGCATTTGTATTAAGAAATGTAACCTACTGTCAAATATGTAATAAACACACAAACCGATTGACGCCCGGAGCGTGTTCAATCCAATTGCGTCTGGAAATTACATCGTATTATTACCATTACCATTACGGTTACTATTCTAAAGGAAAATTATGAATTTTGACACATTTACTGTTATCATTACGGTTACTATTACCATTTGACCCTCAGATGTAACGCTAACAGTAAATGTGACAAAATTCATAATTTTAAGTAAACGTGATCAAAAGTAATACAATTACATTTGCGCTTTAGTCTCATTACAATTGATCCAAAACTGAAATTCCATTATGATTTAGGCCAAATTTTATTACAGTTTGGTAAATGGCCTTAGGACTGTTTGGAGCATAGATTTCATGGATAAAGATATTAAATATCTAAGATTTGAATGACTGAGTTTTTAAATGTTTGGGATAATTAATATCTGGGAGTTAAATATGTGTGTTCAATTTACCCATTTTGTATATAGAAACTAAAATTAAATAATCACTAATTAAATACAAGAGACCAATTATAGTAATCATTAATAAATTTAGATTATTTAAATCAATAAAAATAAAAATAAATGAATACTTTTATATTAAACATTTATTAAACATAATTAATTAATTTAAATTATTTACTAAAAATAATTAAATTATTATAAATTAATTAAAATATTGTAATAATAATTTATATTAAATAGGTATAAGGATGGTAAAGATATGAGTTGATTATTAAATCTAATTAATATATTTATATTTAATAACTAATTAAAATTAATAATAATGAGTAATATATAATAATTAATTAATTAATTAAACCATATTTTTACACGTCATCTCCCCGGAATAAAAATCCACACTTTTGCAAATTGATTTTGGAGCTTCTTATATGATAATATCCTTAGTTTTAAAATTGAAATTCTGTAGAACAAATCGAAACAATAAATATCTGTCTGAAATTCTATGAAAAAACCTGCGGAATTATGATCTTGCTCATACCATGTTAAAATATGAGGAGAAAATAAGCCCAGCCCAAGGACTTAAGGTACTAAATTAGAATATTGAGTAATGGCATCTTCCAAGTCATTTAATTCCAACCAACTGTAAGCCATAAAAACCAAACACGCTCTTGTTGATTTTGATTTAGTCCAAGTTAATGAAACGAGAATATATCACACCACGCGGTTTGAGCTACAAGTGATGATTGTAAGTAATGGAAAAATATCGAATCTCTATCCATTAAAATCGTGAACTAATAATTATACCAATTTAAAGTTTAAATTTTTTTACACGTGTATCAATTTATCCGATCTATTACCTTCATTTTAAAAAAATCTCGCATGAGACTTATAATTGTATTAATTAAATCCTTAAGCTTTCATGATTAAAATAATTTAGACTCTTTACTAAAATTTCTTTCGAGATCAATCATCTATGCATCTACTCTAATCATCCATTTTGTAGTACCTACACAAATTATGATTTTCAAAAGATAATCGTAATGAATGGTCTAAATTGGTTGCTTGTGAAAATTTGAGTTTAATCAATTCAAATTATAAGTTTCACAAAAAATTTATCCGACAAACTCTCGGAAAGAGTGTAAATTGATACACATTCAAAAGTTCAATGTTTAGATTGTTACAATTATTATTTTAGGATTTTAAATTAATACAAGTACTAAAAATTAAGGTAATAATGGGAAAACAAAAGATGCTTGTTGTAGGCCTTGTTTGGTCAACCATTTGGTTTTTTATTTTTATTTTTAAAAATTAAGTCTACATCATCCACATTTTTATAATGATTTACATTTTTTTTAGTACAATAATTGAATTCTTAGCCAAATTCCAAAAACAAAAATAACTTTTTAAAATCTGTTTTTTTTTTTAATTCTCAAAATTGTGCTTGGTTTTTTAATTCATTAGTGAAAAATAAATAATAAAATAAGAAATTTAGAGATAAAAATAGTATCTATAAATTTAATTTTAAAAAACGAAAATAAAAAACAAAATAGTTAGTAAATTTATTATTCTGGTTTGCAGCTGTGCCCACCAAATCTACTAGTTTTCAGTAATGGGTATTTTCAAGTTATTGCATTAAATTAGGCAAAAGAGACACCCATAAGTCAAGTGCCATGTCATATGTGCCATCCTTCTTACGCCACCAAAAACTAACAACCATCTCTAAGCTTCCCAAAATTTCAAAGGTTTGTTACATGGATCCTCTAACTTGCCCTACCTTTCGAGTATAATCGAAGAAGGTTGGACTGGTTAAGATATTATATTTTTTTAAAAAAATTAAGATAATAAATTTATTTGATTGTATGGAGATTTGTGTATTATTATTATTAATTTGAACATGTGTGGGGAGAAGATTTAAACTTCTAATTTCTTAATCGAAAGTATGTATCTTAACCAGATGAACTATGTTTCGATCGGTGAATTTTAAGGCATTGTGTGTTAAAGGTGTGTTGAAGATTAAAGTTTGTAAAGTGTTTATGAAGAATCCATAAACATTTTTTTTTAATTCTAGAGTATTTTGACAACAAAAGAAAAGTCACTTTTTAAGGGGCTTTTGATTACTAATTAGTTTTTGATTTTTAGGTTTTTGCTTTTAAAAAACATGTATGTTGATTTCAAGTTTAGTTTTTGTTTTTTTTTTAATTTTAGAAATGATTTTAAAATTGTTAATGTCCAGTTTGGTAACAATTTAGTTTTTGAAAGTTAAGTCTATTAACATCCTTTTTACTTAAACAACTTGTTTACGGAATTTAAAATTTGGCTAAAAATTCAATTCTTTTATTTAAGAATGATGTAAAATATGGTAAGAAATCAAGAAAAAATAGACTTAATTTTCAAAAAATAAGAAAGTAAAAAGATTGTTGAACAGGGTAAAATAATTATAGATTAATTAAAAATATTTTTTTCAATAATCAGATTAAAAGTGAATATAACGAAAGAACTCGAAAGTGACCATCATTCACTTTAGAATCACTTGGTTCACTCGAAAACAATCTTCATATATATATATTTTTTTAAAAAAATCAAAATCAGATTAAAAATCCAAAGAATAATGCTTGAAGTTACAAATCTATGGCAAGTATCAGCTTGGCTCAATCTTAATTGGCATACGCTCTCTTTAGAAGTCGGAGACTTGTTCCGGCATCTCGTAATTGTTATATTATAAAAATTTCATTATTATCAAATTTAAAGTTTCTTCTAATCTTCTTTTTTCTTTGATAGTTTATATAATCCTTTTGTGTAATCAACAAGTTGCGATAAAAATCACTTTTAAGGATATATAAACATAAATTCTTATATTAAAACCACTTTAATGAAAATAATTTTAAGAATAAATTGTTTATTATTTAATGTTTGAAGTAGTACATAGGCATGCCTAACTCACCCTTATAAATCTTCTAAAATTTTTCATTTCTAATTCTTCAACTTGTAGTGTGTAACATTAAAGAAATTAATGATAAATTTGATAGGATAGATTAGAAAAACTAAAGGCCACAAAAACCTGCTATAGAGACCATACATTACTAGGGCCTCTCTCCAAAAGTAATTCTTGAATACTATGAACTTTGATGATATTCTTGAGTATGATTCTTCTCCTTCATTTAGCTAGACGTGTTTGTAAGTGATTTCAAAATAATTAAAATTATTTTTATCATATTTGAAATTACGATTTTGAAAATTTTAAAATTGCTTTTTTATATTAAGAATAATGTGAAACATTATTTTTAAAATTATTCAAAATCTATTTAAAATAAGTTTATTTTATACTCGAGATTTTCATACCAGCAACATTGATTTTGAAGTTATTAAAAGCATGTTTTGGAGTGAACTGGTAATTGAACTTGAAAAAGTGATTTTAACCCTTGAAAAATCACTGCTGAACATGTTCTTAATAATTTAGAATGAACTTTGATATGGTATGAAAATCGCGGTTAAAAGTATAAAACGAAAAATTAAAGTGATTTATTTTGAATGATTAAATGGATGCTTATGAGAGATTTTCAACCTGGCGAAACGATTTAATTAACTATTTCAAAATCACTCCTAAATTTGCACTATTCTTTCTTCTTTTGCTATAATAATCAACAAAATATAAGAAATAGAAAAATGACATCAGATGAATTTAGAACCTCATTTTTTAAGCATAAGTATAATAGAAAAACTACAAATATCTATGTTATAAATGTAGTCACCCTTAAATCTATATATCTTTTAGCTTTAATGGAAATGGTAAACATAACATATTCTACAATGTCACTCAAATAAAGGATCTAATTTGTGGACATAATGTTAAAACATAGGAAGATGAGAAAGTGCAAAACAGACAAAACCAAATGAGTGTAGTTTACAATTCTTAAATAATCATGACAAGGAGACAAAATTATTGAAGTCTTCGAAAAGAAACATGCAACAAGTAGAGATGGAATGATGCAAAATATGATCAAGAATGCTTCTGTCCAAAGGGTCTAGTTTAATTATTATATAGTGAATAAGCATATAGTTGTATTGCATGCATCCCAACATGCCTCAATACATTATACCCATTAATATAATAATGAAACCTCTCCATTTCTAACTATTCTTTGCCATTTGTCCATAGCTTTGTTTTATAAGCGTCAATTTCCCCCAACTACAGCAGAAATAAACAGAAGAAATTACAAAATATAGTTAGAAGAGACATAAAAATAAAATAAAATAAAAATATAAGAATTTAGGTAGAAAATTCTAAACCCGAAAAAAAAACTCGCACAAAAATAAAAAAAAAATCCATTATGTGAAAAATTGTTACAAACACACAGTATAATTAACTTCTTGATCCCGTAATTCTCTCCTTGGTTCCAATTACAAAAGAGCACTCTCTCAAAGTTTTTGTACTACTCACACAAGTTTTCTTTACATTCAAACTAGAACTAGCACATCAAAACTTAAAGTATTTCTACGATTTGAAACCATAACCATAGAGTTCTTTCATAGTATTTGATGTTCATCACCTTTCTTTAACCTTTATGATATAGGATAACTACACTTTTAATATTTTGCCAAAAATCCAATACCCTTTCTCCTTTCCTTTTTATGTGCATTAATTAAAGATCATTGTATAAACTTAATGGGTTAAAACACATACCTTTATCAATACTACACTGATTCAAAAGGAGAAGAGAATTCAAAATATTATTCACACAAACCCTAATTCATATAATACAAACTCCAAATAATACAATAAAAAGAATAACAAAATGCAACTAACTTATATGAAACAATTAGTTGAACATGACAAACAATATGTTGGATAACCTTCATGAAAAAGCGAAAGAATAACTTGATACTCGAAACACATATGTTAAACCAAAAGCACAGACGACGAGCACTGTAACAACAATAAACTAATAGTAAAAAAGCAAGTAAAGACATACAAAGTTTGTTAACCCAATTCGACGATAAACCACCTACGTTTAAGGGATAGTGTGTCCAGAAAAGATAATCCACTAATACTTATCTGTAAAGTAACGACATTTATAGTAACTCACATACAACCTAAATTGATGAACACCTAGGCTCCCCCTAAGTTGTTGAATACTAGTGGTTGACACTTTGACACTCTGTTGTGAGAGACTCGCTCTCTTCTTGAAGTTATCTTTCCAATCACTTGTCACTTTAGACTCCCCCTAAGATGAAGAACTCCTCCTCAAGTGATAGTTGGCCCCCCTAAAACTGAGAATCCCTTCTTTGAATTAAAGTCTCAATCTCCCCTTAATACCAAGAATCCCTTCTCTAACAATGAAGCTTAGACTTCCCCTAAGACCGAGAATCCCTTCTCTATAGTGATGCCTTAGGCTCCCCCTAAGAAAAAAAATCATCTTCAATGTTTTACACTTATGAATCAATGAATTTGCACAGTGAAATACAGTGAGTAGTGATCAGAACATGATGTTGCATAGATCGACCACCAAGAATAAAGACACTTTTCACGATAGTCAAATGTCGTTGCACCTAGAAAAACCAATTCTTTAAAATATTCAGTTATCACAACCAACCCTAGTAAGGACACAAAATCTTTAATAACTAATTTATTTGGAAAAGGAAAACATCCCCAAAACTAATTTAGTAAGCCATAAAGAAGAAAGAATCTAGAAAATAAAATCTGTCGAATTTTCTAAATAAGGAAAGTCAGGACAGTAGGAGTGGTGCTTATTACATCAATAGCTCGGTTAACTTCTGTGACAACATGCAAATGGCCAGAACCATAACACCCTGCCTTAAATAAATATATAGCCAATCTCAAAACTCTAACAAACTTCTCCTTTGGCTAATATATTTTTTAAGGCAGAACACAGAAGCAAGAACAAGAGCATAACAAGACAATTAACAGAAGCCCAATTTCAAATAATAAGTAGTCCAGAAGCATACAAGAAAAAACAAACCAAAGCACAAACGTCTAGTGAACTTATAAGTACGAACCTAATAAACCAACAAAAAACAAATTTCAACAGTATCACTAACCAAAACAAGGCAGATAGACAACAAACACCAACCAAACCAAGTTTTCTCTCCCTCTTTCTGCCAACAAAAATGAATTAGCCTGTCCTTGAGAGGAAGAAACACCACCAGATTTGGAGACTGTTGGGATTGGTGTCCTAATTCTCCTAGAGTCTCGTAGTTTGTAAACAATTTGTAATTAATAAAATAAGAGTTGTTTTATTTGCATTTACTCATATCCAATAAACTAAGATTCGTGGTTATTTCATGAAAACTTAAGCATGTATGTGAGACATACAAGTGGATCATGCCTTAATAATAACCTAAATGATCTGTAGTATAAGGATAAAGGAGGGATACCTTATCCTGGTGACACTACGGATACGACCCGCTTTGTAGATAGTTACAAGTGTTGTAACGTACTATAAATGGTCTGATCCTAACCATTCCTGTGGAGATATTGAGCGGGGGTATCCTATACAAAGAGTTTGTATAAGACTGGACCACGAGATGATTAGTCTCTTTATATAACGTCATTGATAATTGAGACTTACATCTCACTAAAATGACCATAGGTGACATGGCCTTAATCCTTAGTGTTTTAGAAACTCCTACCTATGAGGGCGGTCCTTTGATTAGTATGGGTTAGAGTGGCCAGATTGCCAACTTAACAAGCCTACCTTGGCAGCTAATTGTTTGTTGAGTTTTGTGTCTCTACAAGCAAAATTTTTATCTTGGGAGTATTGCAGCTTGTGCGACCAGGTTGCAAACAATATTGAAGTGTAGGCAATGCGCCAAAAGCCAGTATTGACCCCAAGATAGAAGGGCAATCAGTCGCAAAAGACAACTAGATGTATGCGGCGCCAAAAACTTAATGACGAAAAATTAGATGTCAATTTACTTGACAACTAAAATCCCTTGGACGTAATATGCGATGCATGATCTTAAGGTATGCGTTGATAGTCATGCGTCGATGGTCATATGTTGGAATGACTATGCGTTAATGAATGTATGCGATGACCATGCGTCATGTCACAAGTTTTCTTGCGCTCACGCTAAGTATAACACGAACGCAAGTTTCTCGGGTGATCCAAGGTCGGACACAGGGACTTGTAGTTGGCTGAATGCGGTAATGTGCATGTGGCGGTTAAATAAAAGAATGTTGGAGGGGTTACTAAGCTAATACTACTCCTACTTCTAGCTAACTGACAACGCAGTGAGAATATGAAAGAGAGGTAGATACACGACAACTCATGACATGAAACAAATGAATGGGAAAATGGATAAAATGCGGAGATGTCTTCATTGCAACCCTTAAGAGTGACCGCAAGTGCAACCTTAGTCAATGCAAGCCATGCAATCATACTACACACACTAAAAGCCTAAGTCTAAGACGTATGCAGTGGGTATGCATAAGTGTCGAGATGACTGTATACAACCACCATATCCTACTTCTTGGATGCATGCAATATCCCATCCGTAGGGTGCATATGCTGTGTGAAAGCAAACGGAGCTTATCTCTAAGTTCCCCATTCTTGCCTATGCGTTCCAATCCACTCTCTCGAGTCTTAGATTTGGGTTTTAGATTACTCTCCCAAGTATGCCTAAATGATGACTTTGCTGACCTAAGATTGTTCCTATCTCTAGTGAACAATGAGTTACAATGCTTAATGCGACTGACCACTTACCCTCCCAGGCAGTTGGTTGTTACTGATTTTACTCATAGACAAGTAATGGGTTGGCCTATAGACAGGTGTTGCCATAGCTTTACACTAAGCAAATAAGGTTTTCTCACATACTCGCACAATGCACACCTCTCGGTGGTTTGCTACATGCTTCATATCCCTAATCCACATGACTAAGTATGCGATAATCAAGCAATCTCACTAAGTGATGCAATGAAGTTAAAGATGCTAAGTAAAGAAGATGGAGATGGAATCAAAGGAAACATAGAAATGTATTGAACACAAAATGTATTAATTCCTTAATCACAAAATGTATACTATACAATATAAGAAAAGAAAGGAAAATGAAATGACCGGCTGGAAGCAAAGACTTTCTTCCAGCGGATGTGTATCAAGGTTGCCGGTGGTGCCATGGATGGGCAGTGAAGCTGACTCTCTCGAGATCTAGCTCCAGTCGAAGGCTCTGGTCGTCACTCGGAATGGAGGAAGAAGAACTCTCAAACGTCTTCTCACGCATTTTGTCTGGATCGTAAGGAAAACCCTGGGTTGCAGGGATTATCCGTGGACAAGTTGGAATTCTGCTCATCGGCTTCTTTATATAGAGCCTGGATCGCCGACAGCATTGATGGACTGCTCTGATTTTGACATTCAGCGCATAGTCCTTTTTGAACCTCAGCTGCCAACGGCGTGGTAAGTGAAATGTCAACATCATCTTTTGATTTTCTCGAGGTAGATGCGTTGATGCATTCATTCTACCAACCTTGCGTTGATCCCTTTACTACATGTTATCGTGTAGCCGCAATCATGTAGTGACCGCATTCACTTAATACCGCAACTCTACACGATGACCGCAATCACTTGACGAGCGCAACTCCCATGTGATGGACACATGCGGCTGATTACCGCAACATCCATGCGTTGATCGAACACGTTCGCCTTTACGATGGAGATTTTCTCCGCATGCGGTCGTCTATGCGGTGGTTCGGTTTCCGCGTTTATTTCTACTTCCTGCGTTAGCTACAAAAATAGAACATTGAACGCATAATAACGCATAATATTGGGTTAGCTGAGATTCTTAATGTTGAATGCCGCAAGCTCAATTTCTCGTGAATTCCTAACATAATTGCTGCATATTCTGCTTATCAGCCCTCATAATTCTAAGTAAAAGGCCTAAGATGACATGCATTTCTGCATGTCATCAACAACTTCATATCTCCCACTTACTCGATCGTCTACTTGATTGCATACCTCCTCTCTTCCTCAAGCCAAGATCATACAGAGCCCACAACTCTTAGATTCTCACACCGAGAATACCAAGGTAACACTTGTGGTGGTATCTTTACTCTGTTCATGAATCGAGTTGGACTCGATTGGGTTCGGGGAGCATCAAGTTGTTCGTGTTGTTGGTGGTCCGTTCATTGTGTTTGAGTGTTGTTCTTGGATGCATTGAAGACTGATCAAGGGATTCTTGAAGAATAGTTCTTCAAAGGTACGCATACTCTATCCCTTGAATTTCTTATAGCATGCTGTAATTTCTATTTATGCATGACCTATTAATTTTTTATTTAGACTATAATTGTTTGTGTTCAATCTGATTGGAATTTGGAACGATCCCTTTTGCTACTCATGGAAATCTTTGTTTATGATTTCCTTTACCTCCCTCATTACATGAAGCACCTCATCAATTTCCACCTGGCGTTCTTGAAGCTTCTGGATAAGCTTGACAATATCCTGAGATTCAGAAGACAATAATTATAAGATACGACTGCCAAAGGAGGATTTTATCATGGCCAAGCTCGGAGCATCCATCTGATTCATAGTATTGGAAGTAGCAATGTCAGCAAGATGGTAAGACTGAAACAACTTGTGGTTAAAAGAGATCAATGAAGGAGAGGGCCCAATAGGTTCTGTAGTAGAAACAAGATCGAGTTTCTAAGATAATAAGATACCACAAATCAACCTTCGATAGTAGATATGTAGCCTGAGAGCTTGAGAGCCAATGTGATGCTTTATTCAATTCAGAAAAAAAGTACCATATTTGAACTTAGTATAGGTTCCAATTTGGTATAGTAGAGTGTCAAGAGAGATAGAGATCCTAGACTTATGGGAAAAGGGACACCAGTTGGAGATACCAATCTTGTGGAGAATGACATATTTCACATTGAGAATAGATGTAGACAGCTGACCCTTTCTTAGCCATGTTATTCTTGATCCCCCAATCAACTAAAAAACAAGATCTCTCATAGATGAGTGTTGTTTAGGAATATTAGCAAAATCATCACAATTTTGAAAATGATTAATAACAGAGGCAGAAAAGACAAATGAATGTCTCTTAACATGAACTCTTCTATACTAAGGGCTAGATGAGTTATCAAAGTCGTATGGCAGATTGACAATAAATTCTCTAACAATTTTAGGGTAAAATGGCCCAAATTTCGATAATGTTCTTTCTAACTCAACTTTAAGAATGAGCTCTATGATTTCTGTGCACTTTTGAGCTCTCTTAGAAAGTTATTTTTCATCCACAATCTTTCGTTTAACAATAAATTTTCATTGGTTGGCACCTTTCTCTGTGTGAATTGAAACACCATCTAGAGGGACAGAAAGCACATTGAGAACATTATACTTTTTTCTTTTGGACTCAACAAAAGCTCAAGTGACTAGAGGACGAACAACCACATCATCATCATTAGAACTGCTTTTAAAGGCTCATTCTCTAGAACACACAAGCTTCTTCAGATTTAGATTTTCAATAAAGTCCTCTGATGTTTCAGAAGAAGCAACAACATCTTTATAACAACTTTGCTTCTTTTAGACATCATTTTAGACAACAGATTGTCATCATCAAGACTAGATTCTTCTCTCACTGTCTGATCACCAGACTCAGCAGACTCATTATTCTCAGAGACAAACTTTACAACATCAACATTAACAACATTTTGTTCAGAGATTTTAACCTCTTTACTAGACTCATTTTCCATAATTGGAACTACATTTGTCTTAGGAATAGTTTGAGCAGCTTCTTTAACAGGCTCATTAACATTACTATGTAAACTATATTTGACAGGCAGAAAAAAAACCACATTCTGGGATTCCACATTCACAAAATTCCCTTCAATCTCAACTTCCTTTGAAATAATACTCTCCACAACATCTTTCAAATGCATACTGTAATCATCATTTTAAAAAACACTCTTTTCAACTTTTTCTCTACAAACATTCTCAATGACAGAAGGCACATACAAATCAACATTTGGATTATTGCAAATAGAAACCCTAGCCAACTCTCGATGTTCTGAAGAGGGATTGATATTCTTATCAACATTATCAGATTTTCGATTCACCACAAAAAAACTCATGCACAATCTTTTGCGAATTACTAGAGGTAGATTTATCCTTTTCAATTACAATTTCTCTACCATGCCCAATTAAATTAGACAAAGTAAGAGTAGGAGTACTTATTTGTTCTTTTCCTTTCACATTCACAGAAACCCAACAACGGAATGTTTCTTTTTTGCAGAGAGATGAGGCACACCAACCCCTTAATGTGCAACAGAGAAACCACACATGCGCAAACCATATTTATTGGTGGAAGATGAAGGTGTTTGGTTTTATGTCCTAAAAACTCGTAGTTCGTAAAATAAAACATCTTCTATTATCAATATACTTATTATTGATCTCATAAATTGTATGAAAGTCTAAATCCAATAAACTAAGACCCATGACTATTGTATGAGTACTTGAACTTTATGTGGAGACATAAGAGTGGATCGGGTTTGAGTAAATAGTCAAAATGATCTATGGTACATGATTGAGGTTGGGTACCTTATTCTGGTAACACCATTGGATGCAGCGTACTCTATAGTTGTTAGAAAGAGTCTTAAAGTGCTACATACGATGTGATCCTAATTTGTACATGTTATGACATGAGGAGTGGGGGCATCCTATGCAATGAGTTTGCATAAGATCAGGACCAAGAAATAAGTCACTCTCACTTTATAACGTTGTTTATTGTTTAAGACTGACTATTTCACCTAGATGACCTAGGTAACTCGATCTTAATCTTGAGCTAACTATGAACTCCTGTTTATTCGGGATTGCCCTTAGATTTGCATAGTTGAGGGTTGGCTCAACAGCGCCAGCTCAATAAGACTCCCATTTTAGGGGTAAGATTGGATAGATAGCTGGAGACATAGGGTGCAAGACGGAGTTCATGCCTACCCGATTTAGGGATAGGAGAAAGGTTGTTCTCTCAAGTACTGAATCCAGGTCTTGAACAAGGGGCCCCACCCTCTCATTGGGTTGAAAGAGTTTGGTTTAGTGATTGGATCACAAACCAGTTGTTCATTAGAGGATTAGTAGGAACTTGAGAAATAAGACGTAATCTCGAGGGTAAAACAGATCTTTGACCCAACCGTTATTATGAACAACCTATGAAGGATTGACTTATTGATTATGGTTAAATCATGTGGACATAATATATCTACAGTTAGGGGATTGCAACTATGGGCTTTAGTGGAGTGATCTATTAGTTAACAAATGGAGATTAATTTGGTCTAATAAGTTTAGCCAATTAATCTCGGATCGTTGGAGCCCATGATCTGTAAGTCCGCGAGGTCCCCCTACTAGCTCGTAATGGACTAGCTCTAGAATCGCGTGATAAGTTAATTTGAAACGTTCAAATTAGACTTAAGGAAATTAGTAATTATATGAGATATAATTTCATGTTTAATTTTGGAATTAAACAGAATGAGAGAATTTATATATATTTAAATATGATTTAAATATATAAAGATGGATCTGTGTTAAAATTAATTTAATATTTGATATTAAATTAATTAAGTTTTATTTAATAATTAATTTATGAAATTAATTAAAATTTTCATTTTTAAAATCAAAATAGATTTACTAAAATCAAATTTTGATTTTTTGAGATAAAATTGAAAAAGAAAAAAAAAACAAAATACTTAAATGGAAAATGAAGATTTTCCATTATCCATCTTTGTATTTGCTCACACATGAAGCATTAGTTTGACCTTGTCTTCTCCAAGCATGAGCTACAACTCATGCAACTCTTTTCTTTAATAGTGATCTGTAATATAATGAAGAGATTGGAGTGAAAATCGGGCATGCAATATATAAAGATTTTGAGAGAAAAATTTGGTTTGAAAAAAAAGTTCTTCAGCGAGTTTTCTGCAGTGAGCGTTTCTCCTTCTACCCTTGATTCAAGCTTGTTTTGAGTCCCACAACTCAATTTAAAGTACCAAGAGAATAGTGGGGAAGATCTTGAGGTGGTCTACAATAAGATTTGGAGAAGATAGCAGCTGGTGAAGGAGCTTTGAAGAAGTTTTACAAGAGGTATGTCTTGAAACTCACTTGTTTTTGCAAAAGCATGCTTTATATTTTGCCAAAATTAGTGAATTTGAGTGCTTAGATGATCTTTGTGCTTCCACTACTATTGATACAATCCTACAGAAGGGGAATCCTTCTTAACAATGGACTTCCGTTTGGCTTTCTCCTTATATCTCACCATCTTTACTTTTGAGATTTGAGTACCCTGTATAGTACATACCATCTAGGGGAAAAACACAAAGAATTAAAACAAGAGAAGGATTCGAAATGGTTGACACTCCCAGAAACCCACGATTTTGTGAGAGAACTTGCCACAAAATAGCTGCCAATACTTCAAATTCGAAAAGAAATTTGAAATAGAAACATAATGAACCTTCCTTATGCCTTCAACAACCGCAATTAAGGCAATTATTAATTTGATTATCCATTTTGGCTCGCACACTCGATGGGCCAAGTTCATCACAATCGCGGCCTAGAAGATTAATTACTAGGCTTTTAAAACACATATGCCTAATGTTGCTCTCAGTGCCTCAAAATGAGCAGAGTCCAAAGCCTTGGTAAAAATATCTACGATTTGATTTTTTATGTTGGTGTGTTCTAACACAATTTGTTTACTCTCAACAAGGTCACAAATAAAGTTGTGTCATATGTCAAGATGCTTAGTACGATTGTGTTGAACAAATTTTTAGATATAGTGATTACACTAATTTGTCATAGTAAAGAGTCATGACATCTTATGGGACATCATATTCTTGTAACATCTTTTTAATCCATATCAGCTGAGTGTAGCTACTCCCTACAACAATATATTTAGCTTCTTTTGTTGACAAAGAAACACACTTTTGTTTTTTGCTAAACCACAAAATCAAGTTGTTGCCTAGAAAGAAGCAACCTTCACATGTACTTTTTGTGTCTTTAGAGCATCCAGCCTAATCTACACCACAGTAGTCAACCAGAAGCTACTTGTATCAAAGTGTATAATAACCATAGTCAGTCGTGCCTGATATATTTGATTATTCTTTTAGTCCTAAACAAATGCATAGTCTTAAGATAGGATTGATATCTGGCACAAACATCAACAACAAATGCAATGTCAAGTCCGCTTGTTGTTAGATAGAGACAACTTTTAACATTAGCTCCTTCTACACAACAAGTTCATTTATTGTAGACACGATAAGCTCAACTGTTTGTGGAATATCCAAGAAATATGCCTCCATCTGATTTGGAATCCAATTTTCATCTAGCTTCTCTATCGACTAGGATATAACAATTACTATCAAAGATATGGAAGTATTTAACATTCGGTTTTCTCCCTTTCCATATCTCACAAATTGTGCTCAAGGTACCGAGACGTAAAACAACTCTATTATGAATATGGTAAGCTGTATTTAGAGCCCTTGCCCAAAAATGAAATGGCAGATATTTAGCATGTAATATCGCTCAAGCCATCTTCTAAAGTGTTCTATTTTTCCTTTCCACAACCATTTTTTGCTAGGGAGTGATTGGAGTTGAAAATTCATGATGAATCCCAGTTGTAATACAAAATGCAGCAAATTAAGAGTTTTCAAACTTCCTACCATGATAACTCCTTATTCTTATCACATTCAAATCTTTCTCCCATTGTAATTGGAGACAAAGGGCTTAAAAAGTAGGAAATGCATCTAACTTTTCAAGAAGAAATCATACTCAGGTGTATTTAGAGAAATCATCAACAACAATTAAAACATACCGTTTTCCTCCTAGACTTTTTGATTGCATAGGAACCATAAGATCTAGGTGGAGAAGCTCCAAGTTATGTCTTGAGCTAGAGTGAGATATCTGCTTATATGAAGCATGAGCTTATTTTTCAGATTGACAATCACCCTAAATAATTCCAGTAGAATTAGGTAACGAAGGAAGACTAGATATAACATTTTTGGCTAGTGCCTTTTGAATAGTTTTTATGCTCATTTGGCCTAAGCGTTTATACCATAGTCTTGCTTCATCTTGTTGAGAGAGATGACAAACCTGCAAAGTCTGTTAGGATTCCACAAGTAACAATTATCAGATGAACGTGTACCTTGTTGGGATGTATGTCCTAAAACTTCACAGTTATATGTTATTTGAAATATGATTGATTATTTTATATATGCAATAATCCATTAAAGAAAGATCCAAGGTTATTTTGTGTAACTTAAACATGTATGTGGTTGACATATAGGTTGATCATGTTTAATATCCTAAATGGTCTGTAGTATATAGAAAAGTTTGAGTGCCTTATCTTGGTGACACTATGAATGCGACTGTTAGAGTATATTAACGTGTAGTGGAGGAAAAACATAATCAATAAGCACTCTAATCATACTTAATTTGAGTTTAAAACATGCTTCAAAATAACTTTTATAGAAGAGGGTTTGCTGAACACAATACCTTTGAAGTATCATCTTCAAGTCCAGCTGAGTTCCATGTTAAAGAGCTTCAAACTTCAAGTAGATAACCACCAAGATCTTCTCTACTATTCTCTTGCAAGGATTGTGTGGAGGAAATAATAAATTGAGCTATAAGTATATAAGATATGAAGAGGGTTTGGTGATTTCTGCAGAGTTTTTTTTGAAGTTCTTGTATGTAGGAATGATTATTCATTTCAACACTTCAATTTATAGAGCTTTCAACATGCAAATTCATGGCTTGCATGAAGGGAAGTTCCTACTTTATAGAGAAAATGAAGTTGTAAATAAGAAAGTTCAATACACAGTGGAGATTTCCAATATTTTGGAAATCTCCACTTTGAAAAAAGTTTTTCCAAACATTTTTCCAAAAAATGATTTCTAAAATCATTTTTATATTAAACTTATTTAATTTCATTTATTAGTTTTATAAAAATTAATTCTATTAATTAATTTTTAAATAAAATTAATTAATTAAACATTTTAATTAATTTATTAATTTAATATCCAAATATTAAATTAATAATGAAATTAATATTATTCAATTAATATTTAAATCATATTTTAAACATTAATCGTTTCTCCAATTTCATTTAATGTTGATAAAATTAAACATTTTAATTGTATCGAATACAATAAATGGAAACCCTAATTGAATTTGAACATTTCAAATTCTAAACCTTAATTTCAAATCTTATCAAGATTACTCAATTTAGTAATCCAAATTATGAGCTAGTAGATGGATCTTATGGACCTACAGATCATGAGCTCCAACAACTTGTAATTAATTGGTTAAACTCTTTAAATCAAATTAATCATTATTTGTTAACTACCAAGACATTCCACGATAGCTTGACAGTTGCACTCTCATCACTGTAGATATATTTCTATCCATTTTAACCATAATTGGTAAGTGAATCCTTCATAGGTCGTTCGTATTTACAGCTGGGTCAAATATTACCATTTTACCTCTGTAACTACATTTTGCTCCTTAAACTCCCACTGATCCTCCATTAAACAATCGATTTATAGTCCAACATATAAATGATAACCTTCTCTTTAATGAGAGGGCGGAGCCCCGTTGTTCAAGACAAGACATCAGCACTTAAGTGAACAACCCATCTGCTAAGCTTAAATCGGGTAGGAGTGAATTCCATATTGTAAGGCTATGTTCCCAGCTATCTATCTAATCTTATCCCCAAAATTGGAGGCTTATTGAGCAGTGCTATTAGACTACTCTCACCTATACAGATCAAAGAATAATCCTGAATAAACAGGAGTTCATAGTTAGCTCAGGATTAAGATCGAGTTACCCTAGGTCATTGAGTTTGAGATAGTCAGTTTTAACAATAAACGGTTGTTATAAAGAAAAGTGACTATTTCGAGGTCCGATCTTATGGAAACTCATTGCACAGGATGCCCCCCACATGTCTCTACATGAATGATTTTTGGATCACATCATCTATGTCAGTATACAAAATAGGCCACATCCACTAGTGTCACTAGGATAAGGTACCCAATCTCATCGTTTACTTATAGACCATTTTGGCTACACACTAAAACTTGATCCATTTTTTATATCACCACATAAAGTTAAAGTATTCCTGTTATAGCCATGAATTTGTTTATTGGATTTTCATAGAAGGATGCAAAATCAATAGTAATTTATTGAATAAAAAACTCAACAACATTTTTATTGATAAATAGAATATGTTAACAACATTTATGAACTGCGTGTTTAGGCCATTCCTAACACGACCCACTTTGTAATTGTTACAATAGTTGTAAAGTATTACAAACGATTTTATCCTAATCGTTCATATTGAGATATGTGAGTGGAGGCATCCTATACAAAGAGTTTGTATAAGACCGGACCGTGAAATGTTTAATCTTTCTTTATAACACCACTAATTGAAAAGATTAACATTTCATAGGATGACCATAGGCAACTCAATCTTAATCCTAAGTGAGTTATAAACTCTCATCTATGAGGGAGTCCTTTGATTTGTATGGGTGAGAGTGGTCAAATTCATTGACTTAATATGCCTACCATTTTGGAGATTTGTCTGAGTAGGGAGCTGGAAATATAACTACACAAGATGGAACCTAGTCCTTCCCATCTTTAGGGTAAGTAGATGAATTGCTCGTGCTGACTCCAGGTCTTGAACAATGAGACCCCTCCCTCTCACTAGCCTGAGAAGGTTTTGTTTATGATAGGACTATAAACAGGTTCTTCATTAGAAGATCAATGAGACTTAAGGAGTTAGATGTAACTAGAGGGGTAAAACAATAATTTCTATAACTATGAGCGATTTGTGAAGGGTCGACTTACTATTGATTGATTATATTTGTAAACATAGAAATATATCTACAGTGCGAAGAGTGCAGCTGTGGGTCTTTAATGGAGTGACATGTAGTTAATGAATGTTATTTAATTTAATTAAAGAGTTTAATTAATTAATCTTGTATCATTGGAGCTTCTAATCTGTAAGTTCATTAGGTTACCCTGTTAACTCACTAAGGGTAAAACAAAGATTAATTAGTTTTTGAAAATTTGAATGGTTCAAATTAAATAAAGGAAAGTGCATTAATTGTATTAGATACAATTTATATAATGCATATAGATACGTTATAATATAAAGTTAATTTTGAATGAGATTCAAAATTAAACATTATAATATGAAAGTATTAATGTTTGAATAAGATTCAAATATTAAAATAATATGGATAAGGTTCATATTGTAAGAGAATTAAATGTTAATTGTATAAGATATAATTAATATAATGTATATAGATATATTATATTTTAAAGTTAATTTTGAATTAGATTTAAGATTAAACTATATAATAGGAGAGAATAATATATTTGAATAAGATTTAAATATAACATTAATTAAATATATGATATTTAATTAATTTATATTAATTAATTAGTTTAATTAATATTTATTAAATTAAATTAAATTAAATTTGATTTAATTTAACTTTAGTTAAATTTTAACTCTCCATAGTTAAGAGGGGTTAAAGATTGGCTAAGGGAAGTCAATTTAATTAACTGTCCCCTCTCTCTAAATGATTGATGAACGCGATATTGGTTGAAGAACACATAATGGTTCTATAATTCTAACTCTCGCCCATTAACTCATTCTCTTTCGATCTCTCAATTCTTAGCACAGACATAAAAAGAGAAAAAAGTTTTCTCTATAATTCTTTTATTCCCTAAGTATTCCAAAAGGGGTTCCCCAAACCCAATCCTTACCAGAGAATAGTGGGGAAGACCCGATGGTGATGCCCTTGTTTATGGTTGTACAATGAGATCGAGAGAGATGTTTGTGGTACGAAGAATTCGTGACATGGAGAAGGAAGCATGAAGATTATCATCAAGGGTAAGTCTTCATCTTCCCTTAAACAGCATGCTCATGAGTTTTATGTATATCATGTATTGTTATGTTTATTTCTCTGTTTTTTCTCGTTTTTCATAACAAGTTTCAAAAGCATATGCATTCATGCACTTCCCCTGAGGAATTTGATTCCTTCATACCTATCATAACAAGAGCTTTGACATTGTCCATGACAATACATTTGTCTTTAGTAAAACTCATGTTCAGACCTTGATCACATGGCTGACTGATGCTAATAAGATTAACAGTGAGCCCTTCAACCAGAGTTACATCATTTAAGAATGGAAGACTTGGATAATTAAGTTTACCTTTCCCAATGATTTTTCAAGAGACATAATCTCCAAATGTGGCCTTTCCCGAGTTAATGGGCTTGAGATTTGACAAATAGTTCTTTTCACCAATCATATGTCGAGAGCTTCCACTATCAAAGTACCAGTCTCACTTGGCAGAAGATACGAGGGACATGAATACTATTGGGGTTAATGCCCTAAAGTCTCGTGTCTTGTAGTTTATAAACAATTTGTACGAATACTTGTGATGTATAATATATGATATTTTACTTCACTTCTTGATTTGCTCAGTTGAATCTTTTATTTGCTTTACCACAAACCAATAAACCTAAAATCTCTAGTTATCTGGATGTAACTTAAGCATGTATGTTGTGACATACAAGTGGATCATATCTTAAGTGATAACCAAAATGGTCTGTAGTATATGGATATAAGAGGAAAACCTTATCCTGGTAAAGCTACGGATGCGGTCTGCTTTGTGGAATGGTCACAAATGTTGTGACTTGTCACTGATGGTCTGATCCTGATCATTTGTGTAGGGGACATGCGGGCGGGGGCGTCCTATACATAGAGTTTGTATAAGACCTAACCACGAAGTGTTAATGTCTCGTTATATAACACCGTTCATGACAGAGACTTCACTTCACTAAACGACCATAGGTAACATGACCTCAATCCTGAGTGAGTTGGAAACTCCTGCCATTGAGGGCAGTCCTTTGATTTGCATCAGTGCGAGTGGCTAGGTCGCCGACTTAAACCTACCACTTTGGGGATTCGTCGGATTTGGGAGCTGGGAACTCAGCTACACAAGATGAAATTCACTCTTTTCCCAAAGTAGGGGTAGGTAGATAGATAGCTCCCTTAAGGGCTGATTCCAGGGCTTGAACGATGTGGCGCCACACACCTTCTCTTGGCTCGAGAAGCGTTCACACATAGTTGGACTATGTTGTATTGTTCATTAGAGGAATCAGTGGTACTTAAGGAGTGAGATGTAACTACAAGGTCAAAACGGTAAATTGGCCTAGTTGTACTTACGAGCATCTGTGAAGGGTTATCGTACTCATGATTGGTTATATTCGATAGACATAGAAATATATCTGTGATAAGAAGAGTTTAGCTGTTGGTCTTTAGTGGAATGTCTGGTAGTTAACGGATGGTGGATCTCGTGCCGAAAGAGTTTAGTCAACTATTCACATACCGTTGGAGCTTCGAGCCATAGGTCCATAAGGTCCACTTGGTAGCTTGGATAAAGTTGAGAATCAGTTTTTGGGTCAGTTTGAAATGTTCAAATTGACAATAAGGAGTTTGATTATATATGATATAATTGAACTGGTTAATTATATATGATATAATTGACTAAATGTATGAGATACATAATTTTGGAGGAAATTGGATATAAATATGATTTGTATCAAGTAAAGGAGAAAATAATATATTAGATATATGATATCAAACTATAGGTTAAGAATATAATATGATTATATTCATTATTTAATTAATTAGGCGGTTATGAGATAATTGGTCGAGTAATTCTCTGGAATCGTGCGAAAGTGGGAAGTTTGAATTCACTTCTTGTTACTAATGAATAAAATGAAAATTGTTTTCATTTTGTAAGGCATGCAAAATCACTCGCGGTGTGAATGTATACGATCACTTAGCGTTGAGAGCCTATGCGATAACATCCATCGTCCTAAACGATCGCACACCCGCGCACTACACGATCGCTTACGTTTTCTAAACGATCGCTTAAGTTTACTACACGATCGCTTAGCATGCCGAGCGGACCTAAACGATCACTTACCATTTGCTAGACGATTGCTTGGCTAAACCTACACGATCATGTACTTTTTTTTCTAAACTACAAGCACCTGACAATATTATAGTCTTCTACTATCTCCCACTTGCTTGTTTGTACTACACGATTGTCTTTTCCTCTTCCCTCTACCAATTCCATCAAAGTCAAACCTTTGAATTCTCACTCCGAGAATATCGAGGGCTTCGAGTGGTAGTGTCATCCTCGGTTTCTATTGATTCATGCGTTGTCGATCGTGTAGACGATCGTGGTGCTGTTAGATGACTGTTTGCTGGGCGATAAGGAGTGTAGAAGAGTTTGCTTTCGCTGGACTGAGTTTGATTGAAGATTGTATTCAACTTGTACGTTTACTCATTCTTTTGTATTTTATTTGTTAAAGCATGCCACTAATTAGTGTTACAATGCATATATGTTTGTTAGAATGTATGTGTGGGAATTCTGTCACAATGAAATCGGAAAGATCCACTTCCGCTTATGGATGCTCTTGTTTAAGAGTTCCTTCAATTACAATATTACATTTATTCTGAGCATTCTTTTACAATATTACATTTATTCTGAGCATTCTTCACTCTCTAAACCTGTTTCATTTTTTACTTTCCTTGAAACACATTTCTTGAGAAGTGAGGATCCTTTTTAGAGATTAAGGTTCTATGAAAAGTTTGCAACAACTGATAGATAATGGTCGTTTATGCCACACTGTTCCACAATAATGCAAATCCATTTTGGTCTATAAGATCTGTTGACTTCCAATTTTCAATTGCTAGAGGAAGTACCTCTAAAGCCATATGACTCTAGATTTTGAGCTCTAACAAACTCAATCTTTTGCTTCCCTTTAAAATGGGATAATTTATATGCTGACTTTCACCTTTTGAAAAACCTAGCCCAGAATTATCACTGGCTATCTTCCTTTAGTCAATATTTTCTCTAGAGACTGAGTAGCAGTGTTCACCATTCTAACATTTTTGTACACTGAATACTTCTCAGCTTTAACTTGAGAAAATTCTTGCTTCAAATCTGCAATAGTAGACATAAGTCTATGATTTTCAGCCATCAAAGTCTCAATTCATTATTTTTGCACATCAAGGAATTTCTTATCATCTTTCCATTTAGTAAAAAGAGCTTGATAAGAAGGATCCATAGGCCCATGGTTGGCAATGTCGTGAACATTTTCTACATACACACCATACTCAGAAATGTCACATGACGAGGTATTAGATGACATGTATTGACAAGTGCTTTGACATCTTCATTTGAGTCACTGTTGTCTTCAGACTCATCATTAGAAAAAGTTAAGATGTAGCTTTTTTCCTATTTCTTCAAGAAATTAGTACATTCTGTTTGAAAGTATCCATAGCCTTACACTCTCGACATTTGAAGGACTTTTCTTTTTGAAAGTTTAAAGCCCTTGACTTGCCAGCTTCCTTCCTACTACTTTTAGTGATGTTATGTCTTCAACCTCCTCGATCACAATTGTTGGGGTTGATACCCTAAAGTCTCGTGTCCTGTAGTTTGTAAACAGTTTGTACGAATTCTTGTGTTGTTAATATATGATATTTACTCCACATCTTGATTTTTTGCTCAGTTCCTTGTTTTATTTGCTTTACCACAAACCAATAAATATAAAATCTCTGGCTATCTGTATGTGACTCAAGCATGTATGTGGTGACATACAAGTGGATCATATCTTGAATGATAACCAAAATGGTCTGTAGTATATGGATATAGGAGGGAAACCTTATCCTGGTAACGCTACGGATGCAACCCGCTTTGTGGAATGGTCACAAGTGTTGTGACTTGTCGATGGTTTGATCTTGATCATTCGTGTTGGGGACATGCGAGCGGGGGCATCCTATACAAAGATTTTTTATAAGACCTAACCACGAAGTGTTAACGTCTCATTATATCAGACCATTCATGACAGAGACTTCACTTCACTAGGATGACCATAGGTAACATGACCTCAATTCCGAGTGAGTTTGGAACTCCTGCCATTGAGGGTGGTCCTTTGATTTGTATGGGTGCGAGTGGCCAGGTCGCCGATTCAAACCTACCATTTTGGGGATTCGTCTGATTTGGGAGTTGGGAACTCAGCTACACAAGATGGAATTCACTTCTTCCCCGAGGCAGGGGTAAGTAGATAGATAGCTCCCTTAAGGTCTGATTTCGGGGCTTGAATGATTTGGCGCCACACACCTTCTCTTGGCCCAAGAGGTGTTCACACATAGTTGGACTATGTTGTATTATTCATTAGAGGAATTAGTGGTACTTAAGAAGTGAGATGTAACTATAGGGGCATAATGGTAATTTGGCCCAGCTGTACTTACGAGCATCTGTGAAGGGTCATCGTGCTCATGATTGGTTATATCCGATGGACACAGAAATATATCTGTAGTAAGAAGAGTTCAGCTGTTGGTCTTTAGTAGAATGCCTGACAGTTAACGGGTGGTGGATCTCGTGGCTAAAGAATTTAGTCAGCTATTCACGGACTATTGGAGCTTCGAGCCACAGGTCCATTAGGTCCCTTGGGTAGCTTGGATAAAGTCGAGAACTAGTATTTGGGTTAATTTGAAATGCTCAAATTGATAAGAGGAAGTTCGATTATATATGATATAATTGGACTGGTTAATTATATATGATATAATTGGCTAAATGTATGAGATACATTATTTTGGAGGAAATTAGATATAAATATGATTTATATTAAGTAGAGGAGAAAATACTATAGTAGATATGTGATATCAAACTATAGGATAAAAATATAATATGATTATATTTATTACTTAATTAGTTGGTTAATTATAAGATAATTATGCCAAAATTCACGTTCGGACGTGGGTTAATGGGCAACATCGGTTATGGTAACCGATGAGTTAAAATGAAAAATGTTTTCATTTTTGAATCGTTCAATCGATTGTCCGTCATTCACCCAAAAAGTTTTCGGAAGCGCGTGTTGGTGAAAGTAAACGATCGCTCGAGAGCATATACGATAGTCGCTCTTCGTCTAGACGATTGTCTACCTCGCGCTAAACGATCGCACACTATTTCCTACACAATCGGATAGCTTCTCTAAACGATCGTATAGTGTGCCGGTTTTACTAAACGATCCTGTACCTTTTCCTAAACGATCGCTCAGTAAATCCTACACGATCGTGTAGCTCCCCCTAAACGATAAGCATTTCTGCTATACGATAACATTTTCTTCCCTCCCACTTGCTTATCACCTACACGATTCGTGTTCCTCCTTCCTCTACCAAATTCACCAAAAGTCCATCGTTTGGGTTTTCACTCCGAGAATACCTGGGGCTCTTTAGTGGTGGTGTCGTCCCCGCGACGTTCGTGTTCGTGCTGCTTTTGTTGACGCTACTGCTGGGCATTGGTAGATCGTGTGGAGGGTTTCCGCTGCATTGAAGTTCTGAAGTGTGAAGAACATCTTCAACTAGTATGGAACTCTTTCCCTTATGATTTTGTTGTTCTTAGCATGCCGTTAACTATGATTTGTTTGCATAACTGTACGTTGAATGTATATTGTATGTATTTTGGTCACGGTGAAATCGGAGCAATCCGAATGTGCTCATGGAACTCTACGGAATGAGATCCTTCAATTGGTATCAGAGCCAGGTTATGATACTCCGATTTCATCTGTTGCAACGAAATGAGATTTACATTCGTGGTGGGTGCATTTCTACACTTATATAATTGTTAAATTTTGTTGTGGATGTGAGGAATAATGGATGTTTTCGAGATGATTAGTCTCGATTTGATTAAGATCCTTCTACATTTGTGATTATTTGTAAAGGCCCCTACGTTTTTGGGTATTAATAATCGTTATCGAGTCTGTATTCAAAGTTTATTTGAAGTTTTAAGTCGTTCGTCGAAGAAGCAGATCTGTGGAAGCGTTACATAAGTGTGGTATGCGATCTGGGCAAGTGTTACGGTTCTACGAGGAAGAAGGCGATCTAGGGTTGATCGCATCGTGCAGAAGATGTTCTACGCGATCGCTGTTGATCGCATCGTAAAGATGAAGGAGTACGCGATCGCGGTTGAATGCATTGGTTAAAAAATGGGGTATGCGATCAAGAGTTGATCATATCGTTTTGATGATCAGGTATGCGATCACTGAGTATCTTTAATGCGCGCGCGTACTAGACGATCGTTTAGGTCAGCAAGCTTCATCGCTTAATAACTGACTAAACGATCGATTAGTATCGCAAGGTAAAACGTTTACCTGGATACACGCATTGTGTAGACGATGAGACGCTCGCGTATCATTGAAAGCACGTGCATTAGATGATCGTTTAAGTCAACAAGCTTCATTGCTTAGTAATTAACTAAATGATCGCTTAGCATAGCAAGGTAAATCGTTTACCTGTCATTGCGCTACACAATCGCATGGACGATCAGGCTTCGCAGCCTCGTCGTCGTCTACGCGATCGTTTACTTATACTTCTATCGTCTAGTGCGTGCTGAACGATCGTCTACCTGCAGAGTTTGCTACATGATGAAAACCTCCTGGCGGTTCAAGACCTGGTTCGCCTGTGAACCGGTTTGCTTGATAAAAATGTAATAGATAGGGTTTTTCCATTTCGGTTTTTGCAAAGGCTCATCGCAGTCCATTAATCTTTTGCTTATTACATGCGATGTATGCTTTTTATATGTCATATGGTATGCACATATAGTAAATCCCACCTTAGGTTATGCAATCGTCCTGCATCATCTCTTTATTGTAATTGTTATAATTTAGAGAAGCATGATTTTAATTATGTAAGAGTATGCTCATGCATCATATAATATAAGAGTTATATTTATGCATGCATAAAAAGCATTGACATGCATTATCTTTATATTATAATTGTTATTGGTATACGTGTGAATGATAACATGTTTTCAAGGTTGTTACGCGTTATATAAAAGTTATATATAGTAATGACCGGACATTGCATGAAACATGACACATAGGTTATTTTATAAATGTTATAAACGCCTCGTTGTGCGCAATGGTGTTAGTTGTTTCTTTTTAAAAGTTAAAGAGAAATTGGAACTAAAAGAAATAAGAAAGACATGCATGCTCACTTAGGTTTAACTCATAGTTTTAAAGTGTTTAAAACTGGGATCACATAGACCTAAGATCACGGTTCTAATATGATTAGCAACCCTAAGGCTTTAATCATTTAATCAGTTTAATAGGATTAAATTGGCTAATAAAAGGTTAAATGTAGCAAATCTATCTATAAGGGACCTTTTGTCTAAGGCGGGTTCTGTCTAGGCTGGGGTATTTAAGTTGACGGAAACGTAACACCCCTAGATAGATATGATGCATGCATGTAAGTTAAGGACAGTCCATTAAAGTATTTAAATGTGACTACTTGAACTTGTTCATATGTCATAGACAAACGTTGTTTATGAGCAAAGTTTAAAAAGACGACTTAGACTAAAATCAGTAGCTAGATTGTCTAGGTTAATGAACCCCTAGGTAGAACATTCAGTGGGAGGTACTCAGGGCATAAATGCTTCACTTAAACCTTTCACGTTTCTACTAAATAGTCCACACCGTGAGATCTATCCTCGGCCTCACGACACCTTTGGCGTGTCCCCCCTACAGATGGTGTTTGGGTAGGACAATATCAAGGTGTATGGAGAGAGTGTTCATAGTAAGTGGGAGCGGGAAGTGCAACAGCCTATCCCTCGATCTCCCTCGTTAGGTTGAATAAAGTTACTGCGCATCGCCTCGAGGCACCCTAGGAGTGTCCCCCTAAAGGATGGCAGTTTTGTACGTTTCTTTATTTGATCTCCTGTAAGATGATAAGGTAACTTAGTCTTTTGTCCTAATTTTCTTTTTCCCTACGTGGGCTCATTAGGGCGGGACTCTGGCACCGAAAGCGAGGGGTTACACTTACGCGGAATAGTTAAAAGTTAATGATTCTTGTCCGAAAAATGGTGGCTGTTAGGTTCAGTTCCAAGAATTGGTTCTACTTAATGGTTGAGAATGTCTCATCCCAGTGAAGGCGCAACTGATCACCCCACCGGTGGTGTTTGTCCTGCCTCACTAGGGCATCATTGTAAAATAGAAGTCTATAACTTAGGGTACTTGAAACTATTTTGCAAAATTGATTGGTTTAAAAGTGGTTTAGAAAAATCTAATAAAGTTTTGTTCATATTTTCAGCAACATTTTCAAAATGGCAACAACCACGTTAGCATTGCTAAGCATTGAAAAACTTACTGGCGATAATTTCACAACATGGAAACACTTGATCACGACGATCCTGATCATCGAGAATGCTGCTCGAAATGTTTGGGAGGCTTACGAGCGATGGACAAGGGCGAATGAGAAGGCTTGAGCCTACATCTTGGCAAGTCGTTCTGAAGTCTTGGCCAAGAAACATGAGCTTATGGTCTTAGCGTGTGAGATCATGGAATCCCTGCAGGAGATGTTTGGACAACCGTCTGAACAGCTTATGCATGAGGCTCTTAAATACATATTCAACTCCAAAATGGAAGAAGGCACCTCTGTTCATGAATATGTACTAAACATGATGGTCCATTTTAATGTGGCGGAGTTGAATGGATCTACCATCGATGAGGGCAGCCAGGTTAGCATAATCCTGCATTCTTTGCCGAAGAGCTTCCAGCACTTTGTTAGCAATGTGATTCTTAACAAAGTGAAATATAACCTTACAACTCTCCTCAACGAGTTGCAAACATACCAATCTTTACTGAAAAGTAAGGAGAGGAAGAAGGGTGAGGCAAATGTTGCTTCATCCTCCAGGACGTTCCATAAAGGTTCGACCTCAGGAACGAAGTCTGTACCTTCTACTTCTAACTCTGCAAAGGAAAGAAGAAGAAAGGTGGTAAGAGTAGAGGGAAGGCACCTGCTAACCCACTGCCTGTCGCCCCAAGGAGAAGTCCACAGGTTGCTAAGGGAAAGTGTATCCACTACAACCAAGATGGACACTGGAAGAGGAACTGTCCTCGATACCTGAAAGAGAAGAAAGCAGGCTAGGGTAAGGCCAAGGCAGATAAAGGTAAATGGGATTTACTTGTGCTTGAAATTTGTTTAGTGGAGAATGATGATTCTGCTTGGATAATTGATTCAGGCGTCACTAATCATGTTTGTTCTTCTTTTCAGGGGATTAGATCTTGGCAACAGCTGGAGGCTGGTGAGATAATGATGCGAGTAGGTACCGGGCATGTCGTCTCAGCTGTGGCAGTGGGAGGACTCCAGTTAGCTTTACAGAATAGGTTTCTTGTTTTAAATAATGTATATATTGTTCTTGAAATAAAAAGGAACCTTATTTCTGTAACGTGTTTATTGCAATGTAAATATACTGTCTCTTTTAATGTGAATAAAGCATTTATTCATAAAGATGATGTTTTTATTTGCATAGCAAATCTGGAATCAAATTTATATGTGCTAAGGCCGTTAGCCATTTATTCCCTCCATAATACTTAATTGTTCAGAACTGTCGTAACTCAATCAAAACGTCGATGAATTTCTCCAAAAGAAAATGCCCAACTTTGGCATCTTCATTTAGGTCACCTCAATCTCAATAGGATTGAGAGATTGGTGAAGAATGGTCTTCTATGTAAGTTAGAAGAAAATTCTTTACCAGTGTGCGAATCTTGCCTTGAAGGTAAGATGACTAAATGACCTTTTACTGGAAAAGGTTATAGAGCCAATGAGCCTCTTGAGTTAGTACATTCTGACCTTTGTGGTCCTATGAATGTGTGAGCCCGAGGTGGCTAGAGTATTTTATCAGTTTTACTGATGATTACTCCAGGTACGAGTATATTCATCTTATGCAACGAAAGTCTGAATCCTTTAAAAAGTTCAAAGAGTTCAAGGCTGAAATTGAAAACGCATTGGATAGACGGATTAAAACACTTCGATCGGATCGAGTTGGAGAGTTTTTAGACTCGATATTCCAGGACTATTTGATAGAACAAGGAATCGTTTCCCAATTCTCAGTGCCTGGTACACCTTAGCAGAATGGTGTAGCGGAGAGGAGAAATAGAACCTTGTTAGACATTGTTCGCTCGATGATGAGTTATGCTTCCTTACTGGACTCGTTTTGGGGTTTTGCAATGGAGACTGCGGTATATATACTCAATTGTGTTCCCTCCAAGAGTGTTGCAAGAACATCTCTAGAGTTGTGGAATAGGCGTAAAGCTAGTTTACGTCACTTCTGCATTTGGGGTTTCCCTGCACATGTGCTTGAGGCTAATCCCAAGAAGTTGGAACCACGGTCGAGGTTATGCTCTTTGTAGGCTACCCCAAAGGTATACAATGGGGTTATTTTTATGATCCGACGAAAAATAGGGTGTTTGTTTCAATAAACACTACTTTCCTGGTGGAGGATCATATAAGGGAGCACAGTCCTCGAAGCAAAGTCGTGTTACGTGAGCTTGCCAATGAAACTACTGAAACTTCAACAAGAGTTGTTGAAGAGCCTGCTACATCAACAAGAGTTGTTGATGAGAGTTCATCCAGTAGGTCAGTTCCACCTCAAGATTTGAGGGAACCTCGACGTAGTGGGAGGGTTGCGAACCTACCCGTTCGCTATCTGGGTTTCACAGAAATCCTTGCTATGGTAGCAGATGGTGAGGTTGAGGATCCGTTGTCTTATCAGAAGGCAATGGAGGATGTTGACCGGGATGAATGGATCAAGTCGTATGGCTTTGACCAAAATGTTGATGAACCTTGTGTCTATAAGAAGATCATTAACACTTCAATAGTCTTCTTAGTGTTGTATGTAGACGATGTCCTACTCATTGGGAATGATGTAGGTCTACTGACTACAGTTAAGAACTGGCTAGCGACCACATTCCAAATAAAAGATTTGGGAGAGGCTCAGTTTGTTCTAGGTATACAGATCTTTCGGGATCGTAAGAACAAAGTGCTAGCACTATCTCAGGCATCTTACATTGATAAGATGTTGCTCAAGTACTCGATGCAGGACTCCAAGAGGGGCCTACTGCCATTTAGGCATGGAGTCACTTTGTCTAAGGAAATGTGTCCTCAAACACCTCAAGAGGTTGAGGAGATGAGACGGATCAGTTTAACCCAGACCATTTTAATGTTGCTGACCCGTTTATGAAGGCTCTCACGGCTACAGTGTTTGAGGGTCACCTATAGAGCATGGGTCTATAGGATCATAAACTTGACACGAAAATATTTAAGTCTTTATCATCATACAAGCTTCTAATCTTATGCCATATAACGCATGGATGAATGATGACTTTATTTTCTTTATGCAATACTACTTCTAGATATGCGTTATAAATGAGAATCTTGTAGTATACTATACGTTGTCACAAGTTTCCTTGCTTTGGAACCAAGTATAATTCCACCGCAAGTTTCTCGTTGTGATCCGAGGTCGAACACAGGGATTGTTTTAGGTTATTGAGTTACATTTGTGATATATGCGACCAGGGGTTTTCCAATTTATAAAAAGGTTGTTTGTACAAGTATTTAAAAATGTAAAGTAAATTGCGATGAAAGTAAAGTTAAGCGATAAAAATGCGATAATAAAATAAATTGCAATGAAAGTAAAGTGCGATAAAATAAACCTATGCTATGATGATACAAGATACAGGTTACATGATACAACATACCGAGGTTGAGACTGACTGTGAAGATTATACAAAGATTGTGTTATGCGGTGGCAAGGCTTATGTGTGAAACAGAAAAAGAAAGGATAATTAATATAAATAGCGCAAGTTTCTTAATTGCGTTAAAGATATAAGTACGGTTCCGCTTTTCCCTTGGCGTCCACCTCTCGGTGATCGACTACGTTTCCCGCATCTCTGTGGTGAAACAGGGACGAACGTAATGAATGCAAGGTTGCTTCCATCTCTGGAAGTACTTCTTGCTTTAGTTAACGCATTCTTTTAACCTTCTCTCGACAGATCAGAATGGCATATTCACTTTTGCTCTCACAGGTGAAGATGCCATCTAGCATGCTTTAGCTAAACATCTTTATTTATTTAGCACAGAGTAAGTTACTTGTTTAATTCATATTAATCACCAAGGGATTAAGAAAACATCATGGAGAAAATAATTTATGGAGGAACGAAAATAGACAGAGAAGTGGAAATGGAAATGATCAAGACATTCAATAATACTATTTAGCGTCTGATACATGTTTGTGAATGAAGAGATTAAAAAGATGAAATACAATTGATGAATGAGAGTTAGAAACAAATACAAATAAGCGCCAACGTCTTGGCATAGATCTAGAATGGAGAATCGCTTGTTGGCATTGATGGAATGAATGGAAGGATGAGCTTCCCTCTCAGGCTTGCTCAACCGGTAGAAGGGATCTAAGTACAGAGCTTCTCGGCGGGGATTTGGCAGAATTGCACCAAGACTCACCTCTCGGCCTTGTCTCTTCTCTTCCTAGATTTCCTCCGATTAGCACTTAGATCAACTCTCTCTCTTAATAGCCTCGTATCAATTATCCCCCGTATCAAGTATATTTTTCAGTGAATTCTTTAAGGGTATTCTATAAGTTATTTATGCTGCCTTATTCAGATATTGCGGCCAAAAGTGAAGGAATATGCGTCGATTGTATGCAAATTAGCTCAGAAATACAATAAATATAAATTAACGTAATTATACTCACTAACATCATTAAGATGGTAGAAGAGGATATTTCTACTACTGTTTTGTAGGAAACCAAGTCACCGCTTGCGATCAAGGCTCAACGAGGAACTGAACAACGCATCTCTGTCATCTTGTGCCCGTCAATCAACAATGAAGAGACGATTAATGCAATGATGGCGCAATGCAATAGTTGATCCCGAGCTGAATTTCAACCGCATGCGGTAATAAAAACAACACCGCATGCGAGCAACTGATCGGAAGATGCAGCTGAGCAACGCAAATCCGGAGGATTGTGACATGTGTACAACTAACCGTTATGCAGATTTGACAGTCTAATTGCATAATAGAAGGAATATTTATTCCTCCATCTTCAGAATTTCCATAACAAGAAGTGGGGTCCATAAGCCAAGAGTCAAAGCTTTAGACCTATAAATACCCTCATAGAATTCAGAGAAGATATACTGGATACGAGGGCTAATTGATGCTAGATCATTGAGAGAGAGAGGCTGAGCTGAGTACTGATCAGAAGAAATCCGGGAAGAGAAGAGACAAGGCCGAGAGGTGAGTCTCAGTGTGATTCTGCCAGATCCCCGCCGTGAAGCTCTATGCTTAGATCCCTGCTATTGGTTGAGCAAGCCTAAGAGGGAAGCTCATCCTTCCGCATGATCTATCCACGCCGGCAAGAAAATCTCCATCCAAATCGGCGTTAAGACATTGGCGTTTATTAATATTTGTTTCTAACTCTATTTCATCAATTGTATTTCATTCTCTTAATCTCTTCATTCATAGATCATGTATCAGACGTTAAATAGTGTTATTGAATGTCTCGATCACTTTCATTTCCACTTTTTTTTATCTATTTTCACTCCTTCATTAATCGATTTCTCCATTTAGCTAAGGCATGCTAGACGGCGTAACTTAATTTGTGCTAAACGGTGACTTGGTTTAGCCCTTGTATACCTTGGTAATTAATATGGATTAAACCTTGGTAATTAATATGGATTAAACGAGTAACTTAATTTGTGCTAAAGAGATAAATGCGTTTAGCTAAGGCATGCTAGACGGCATCTTCACCTGTGAGAGTAGAAGTGAAGATGTCATTCTGATCTGTCGAGAGAATGTTAGAAGAATGCGTTAACTAAAGCAAGTAGTACTTCTAGAGATGGAAGAAACCTTGCATTCATTACGTGCGCCCCTGTTTCACCACAGAGATGTGGGAATGCGGCTGATCACTGAGAGGTGTACGCCAAGGGAAAAGCGGAACCGTACTTATAGCTTGAACACAATTAAGGAACTTACGATGTTTGTATTAATTGTCTTCTCTGTTTCTGCTTTACACATAAGACTTGTCACTGCATTACACGATCTTTGTATAATTTTCACAGCCAGCCTTGACCACAGTATCTTATATCATGAAACCTGTATCTTGTATCATCTTAGCTTAGATTTACTTTATCACAATTTACTTTAACGCAATTTATATTATTATCGCATTTTTACCGCTTTACTTTACTTTATCGCATGTTTAATTACTTGTATACAAACTCTTTTATAAATTGAAAAACCTCTGGTTGCATACATCACAAACATAACGCAATAACCTCAAACAGTCCATGTGTTCGACCTCAGATCACACCAAGAAACTTGTGGTGAAATTATACTTGGTTTCAATGCAAGAAAACTTGTGACAACGCACAACATACACAACATACTACAAAAACATTCATTAATAACGCATATCTAGAAATAGTATCACATATCATCGCATAAAATCTCTGTCATCAAGCTTATGGCATGGACTTGCATCATGCTAAAAATACGCGTAACAAGTTTATGTCGCCGTTGCTCGGGAGTGTTTAATGGTTTATTGTTTGAGTGTGTTTGTGGTGTTTTGCAGGAAAAATCTCATTGTACTGGCTATTCAATGCGGAGAGCAGCTTGACGGTTTATGAGTACTGGTGCTGAACCAGAATTCGAAGCTGACCCTGATCGAGCGTACCTTTCGCACATGGGCACGACAGAATTGGATAAGGCGAAAGAAAGCAGCGAGTATGGCAGATACTAACGACAATGTGGTTCCCATAGTAAATCTAGAGGCTGTTAGGCTAGCGCAGGATCCTGTTTTCCTGGCTGCTGATCACAACATCCCATGAGTAATTATGCGGCACCTAACCTGTATGATTTTTCGCCTGGGATTTCGAGGTCTATTGTTGAGGAGAACGTAAGGTTCGAAATAAAGTCGGTCATGCTACAAATGATCCAAAATGCAGGCCAATTTGGGGGTCTGCAAGGTGAAGATCTGCATGCCCACTTGACCAGCTTTGTCGAAATGTGTGGCAACTTCTCACTACTTGGCATTACCCTGAAGAGTATTAGACTATATTTTTTCCCTTACACCTTGAGGGACGAAGCCAAGAGGTGGGCTCACTCACTGGAGCCAAACAAGATCACATCATGGGATCAACTGGTGGAGCGATTCATGAAGAAGTTCTTCCCACCGGCCGTCAACGCAAGGTGACAAAAGGACGTACTGAACTTCGAGCAAATGGAGAATGAGACCCTGAGCACCGCCTGGGTGTGATTTAGAAGATTGGTGAAAAACTGCCCGCATATCGGGATACCCGATTGCGTGTTGATGGAGACCTTTTATAACGGCCTGAATAGATCGACACAGGCTGTTGCTGACACCTCCGTGGCAGGAGGTTTTATGGATAAAATGTATACTGAGGCTAAAGTCATCCTTGACCGCATATCACAGAACATGGATGACTGGATTGATGATGGCTATGGAGGTCGAGGCACCAAACGAAGAAAGAATGAAACTGCCATTGTCCCTGCAGAGACAATGACCACGTTGGCCACTCAGATGGCCACGGGATCTCTATCCTTCAATCGATGACAATCAATCAAGGAGCCATCCCCCAACCATCAGCACAACCTGCTACGCCAACTCAAGTGGCCGTAATAAGTTGCGTTAATTGTGGAGGGGCTCATGTAGCAGAAATGTGCCCATCGAATTTCAAGCAAGTATGCGCCATCCAAACCAACCCCTTCAGCAACACCTACAATCCTGGCTGAAAGAGCCATCCTAACTTCGGTTGGGGTGGCAATCCTAACCAAGGGGGGTCAATTAATCATCAGAGTGGCAGTTGAGGAAATCCTCCTTTTCACCATAACTCGAACCAGGGGCAACCAAGGCAATCGCATAACCAGCAACTCTCATCTTCAAACACCTCTGGAAGCTCATTGGAGGCCCTGCTTAAACAATATATGGACAAAAATGACGCAGTAATGCAAGCTAGGCGTCTTCAATTCAAAATTTGGAGATTCAAGTGGACCAGCTGGCATTTGAGCTGAGAAATAGAGCACCAGGAACATTGCCCAGCAACTCTGAAGTCCCGGGATCCAATGGAAAGGAGCAATGTCCCTAGGACATTGGGCAGGCAAGTCGGACCGCCTGCAGTGATGTGGAATGCGCTCACTCAAAGAAACGCATCTTCCGCTCACTCTAAAAAATTTGGAGAAGATACTAAGGAGATGTGAAGAGACAAATCTTGTGTCGAACTGGGAGAAGTGCCACTTCATGGTGAATGAAGGTATTGTGCTCGGGCACAAAGTTTCCAAGGATGAGCTGGAGGTGGATAAGGCGAAGATTGAGGCCATTGAAAAGCTCCCACCTCTAGCAAATGTGAAGGCTGTCAAGAGCTTCTTGGGACATGTAGGATTGAGGCGAAGATTGCTCGACAATTGAGTGCGTTGCTGGAGGCCGAGAGAACTTTTGACTTTGATGAACAGTGCCTCAATGCATTCAAGATACTGAAGAACGCATTAATAACCACACCTGTATTGATCGCACCGGACTAGACGAAGCCATTTGAGTTGATGTACGACACTAGCAGTTATGCAATGGGGGTGGTGCTAGCACAAAAGGAGAAAACAATGCTACACCCCATCGCATATATGAGTAGAACCTTGAACCCTGCCCAAACGAACTACCCTACCACTGAAAAAGAACTTCTTGTGGTGATCTTTGCGCTGGAGAAATTTAGAGCTTACTTGCTGGGATCCAAAGTGATCGTGCACACCAACCACTAGACAATTAAATATTTAATGACAAAGAAAGATGCAAAGCTGAGATTGATTCGATGGGTTCTCCTCCTTCAAGAATTCAACATGGAAGTCATTGATCGCAAGGGGATGGAGAACCAAGTTGCGGACCATCTATCAAGTTTAGAAAATTCGGAAGTCGACCGCAACCAGTTGAAGGTGAATGCAACCTTCCCAGATGAGCAGCTATTCAAAATTGAAGAGTTACCATGGTATGCAGATATGGTCAATTATCTAGTTTGTGAACAATTTCCTGAGAACTACACAACCCACCAAAAGAGGCGACTTAGACACGAATGTAAATCCTATTATTGGGACGAGCCAAATCTTTATAAGAGAGGGGCAGACAAGATCTTGCATATATGTGTACCAGAGACTGCTTACCAGCACATATTATCCCAATGCCATGACTCACTGTATGGTAGACATTTTGGAGGTCAACGCACAACAACAAAGGTGTTACAAAGTGGATATTTTTGGCAACCTTATTCAAGGACTCGAGAGACTATTCTATGAGATGCGACCAGTGCCAACGCACGGTAAACATTTCATGGAAGAATGCGATGCTAATGAATATTGTCTTAGAATTGGAGCTATTCGACATATGGGGCATAGACTTCATGGGACCATTTCCACCATCAAATGGTCACAAATACATTCTGTTGGCCGTCGATTATGTTTTCAAATGGGTTGAAGTGGTACGTGCATCGCAAGCAATGCAGTAGTAGTCTCCAAGTTCTTGCGGAAAAATATTTTCATTCGTTTTGGCACCCCACGTGCCATAATAAGTGATGAAGTCTCCCACTTTGTCAATAGCGTCATCAACAAATTGCTACTCAAATATAATATCCACCATAAGCTCGCCACCGCATACCATCCACAGACAAACGCCCAAGCCGAGGTGTCCAATAGGGAAATTAAGCTGATCTTAGAGAAGGTGGTGAAGCCTTCACGCAAAGATTGGGCCATGAAGTTGAACGATGCTTTGTGGGCATACAGGACCGCCTATAAAATACCTATAGGCATGTCTCCGTATGCGCTGGTGTTTGGGAAGGCATGCCACTTACCACTTGAATTGGAGCACAGAGCAATATGGGCAATGAAAAAGCTCAATTTTTATTTGAAGACCGTAGAGGAGTCAAGGAAACTTCAGTTGATCGAGCTAGACGAATGAAGAACTCAAGCATATGAAAATTTCAAGATCTAGAAGGAGCACGCAAAACGTTGGCATGACAAACAACTATGCGAGAAGAATCTCCAAGTTGGACAGAAGGTCTTGTTATACAATTCTTGACTGTGACTTTTTCTCAGAAAATTAAAGTCACGATGGTCCGGTCCATTTATAATCAAAGAGGTATTCTCGCATAGAGCGGTTGAGTTAACCAATGAGGACGAGACCAACACATTCAAAGTCAACGAACAAAGAGTCAAGATATATCACGGAGGAGACTTGCACCGCGAGAAAACCTCCGTGGACCTGAGGAATTCCTGACTAAAGAAGAAACGAGCAGTCCCTATGATAGTACGCAATACAAACTCATCAAGGACACAATTTTTTTGAAGTAACCTTGGATATCTTTATTTTATAAACTCGCTCTACCTTTTTATATCCTTTATCCTTTTCATCCTCTTTACACCACCATTTTTTTAAAGAAGGGATATATATATATATATATATATATATATAAATGAAAAAAAAGAACTCTACCCTTTTATATTTTTTACCCTCTTGATTTTTTTTAGCAACGATCATAGTAAACGATTGCGGTGGAGCTACGCGATAATCGAAAAATGCGACTAGTTTGTTCAGCCATTGCAATTGAAGAAATTGGCTTGCCGCAAAGAAGAATGCGATCACAGATGATGCGGGCAACAAAGCAAATTTGGGGGTTGTATCTTTCTTTGACTTTGTTTATTCCAAATTTGCACTATCGCATCTCATTCTTAACATTGATAATTTTATCATCGCATCCTCTTTTGTCGGCACAATCATTCAGTGTTGATTACTTTAGGTAGTCACCACATTGTTTTTTCGTACCAATGATGATTTCAATGATGAAACACATGTCTTTTTCTCTCATCGCATGTGCTAGATTCCACTTAATTTCAAGACGGGCAATTCATGAAACATTTCTAGAAGTTAGTGGTCCACCAATTTTCTTTCAAAATGAGTTTTACAAAACTTCCTAAGAGCATCGCATGACTTATTTCAGTCTATCAGCAATGAGGGCATTGCTGCGTTTAAATTTGGGGGTGTCGGTATTTATTTTCAACCTTGCTACTTTTAGACAGTTCAAAAAAAAGGGGGAACTTTTGATGTTGAGATCGGATCCTACTCGTAGTTAGATGTCCGTATGACATCCGTGAGGGCAAGCCAAAATGAAGGTAGGAATCGTGATCAACACATAAATAAAGTTATCGCAACCTTGCTGTCAAAAGGGCATGAGTTTAGACTGAGAAAGAGTGCCCTGTTCATAGTTGGATGCTCGCATGACACCCATGGGAGCAAGCCAAAACGAAGGTTAGGCACTTAGATCAGCGCAAGGTCACAGAAAGAATATCTAAACTGTGCAAGGATAAAAATCATTTGGAAACACCCCGATTGAAAAAAAAAGTGTTGAAATAAATCATGCGAGGTCTTAGAAACAAGTAAAGTCTTTTTGAAGGTTAAACTTGTGGTTCCTAAAATTTAGAAATATTTTAAGAAGAGACCAGGATAGAAATTAAGGAGATTTTGGTTCATAATATTTGAATAAGGCACCTCGAGAAATCTAGGTAAGGAGAAGGTGGCTAACTCTTTAAGGAAAAACTTTAGTTTATGCTTGAGGACATGCATTGTTTTAAATTTGGGGTGTGATAACGGGCAGAAATGCACGTTATTACAACGCAAAGATATAAAACAATATGGGAATGCGATGGTAAAAATATGCAAAATCGTGTCCAAAAGCATTAAGTTGAGAATATTGCGATCGCATGCGCCCATCTCACTAAAGCAGCTAATTTACTTATTTTGTGCAGGAAAATGCATTGGCACAAAGAAAATTGCAATCCAAGGAATTCGGCGATCGCACGCACTAAAAGGTTGCGAGCGCAAAGCCATGCGATCGTATGCGCTCGCAAAGATTTGCTCAAGAAGGTGGCCCCAAAAAGATGGAGCATCAAGGTGAAAGCATAATAAATCATGATGGGATGGAAAGCTGATGACAGTCGAATCCGAATTTAGTTGACAAGTCGTTAACGACACACTGTAGCAAGTACATTCAACTTTTCGGTGACCATTAATTGGCATATCAGATAGAAGAATTAACGATCGCCCATCATTTCCATCATTTGAAAGAAAAGCTTCTTCACCTTGAACTCTATAAATATCGAAGGCCACCATCGTTAAAGAAGTTCGGAGTTCGAAATTCTACATAGTTCGCCATATACATAGAAGATAGAATATACAATTAGTTAGTCATTACTCGGTAGTTTTTCATATATTTAGGGGCGAAAGCGAGCAAAGAGAAGAAGATGCCAAGAGATCATTCCTGGTAAGCTCGAAAGAATGTTGGGAAGCGCTGAAAAAGAAGAGAGGGTCGACACTTGCAAAAGCAAGAACATTCTTCTGAGCAGAGTAGAGTAAAAGACAGTGTAAAAGCCTCGAGAAGCAAGACATTGATACCAGGCTTCTTATCGATGCTTTCTATTGTTGTTTTGTATTTTGGCTTTATCTATAAAATGGAATTCTCATCTCAACATCTGTTCAATCTCTTCACATTTCGCATGAGTAGCTAAATTTTCGAATGGGTTGAAAAGCACTTAGCTAGGATGACCTAAGATCTTCACTTTATGCGATCATCTTGTCTTATGTATGCGTCAGCCACCCTTTAGAGATACTTGAGAGAGTAGTCTAAAGAAAGAACCTAGACTTGAGAGAGTCAGGTTAGAATCTAGGCTTGAGAGAGTCAGATTAGAAACGCATAAGCAAGAGATAGAAACTTAGGCATAAGTTCAGTTTGCTATTACGCATCTCATGCATCCTAGAAATAGGATATGATAGTATGCGGTCACCTTGTGTATGTATGTATCATTCATCATCGCATAGACAAGAATAGAGGCTTAGACATAAGTCCTATATACATTATCGTATACATTGCATGTGCCCTAGAAATAGAAACTATGGCATTTGCATTGAGAGATGACATGGTTTTGTGTGTGTGTAGCATGATCGCATAACTTGAACGCAATCTTAGGAAGTGTTTCTAAATCCCTTCTCAACCTGCTCCCCGCATACTCATTGTAACTCTCACTGTCATCAACTCTTTACTCAATTCTGTCGCATAGAATTTATACTTAAATAACACATCAACCACTTGTTTGTTTTATCACCACAAAGGAATCAAAATTTACCATCGTATATTGTCTCAGTAGACCCTGTGTGGACCCTGGGCTTACTTGGAAACCAAGTAGGATTTATACTTGGGTTTTACTAGGGAAACTTGCATGTGCAACGCATACACCATCATCGCAATTTCATATCATTATTTCATCACATTCACAATGCACCAAAGCCCAGTAGTTGCACTCCCCTCACTGTAGATATATTTCTGTTCACTCTATATAACTATAATTAACAAGCCAACCCTTCACAAGCTATTCGTAATAACGGCTAGATCAAAAGCAGTTTTAGCTCTGAGATTACATCTTGTTCATTAAGTCCCACTGATCCTCTAATGAACAATTGATTTGTGAATAAATTACCAAAACCGAGTCCCTATCAGGCCAATGAGAGGGTTAGGCCTCTTGTTCAAGACCCGGAGTCAGCATTTGAGGGAACAACCTCTCTACTATCCCTAAAAGTGGGGTGGAGTGAATTCTGTCTTGCACCCTATGTCTCTAGCTATCTACCCGATCTTACCCTTGAAATTGGAAGCTTATTGAGCCGTCACTGTTGAGTCAACCCTCACCCATACAAATCTAAGGATAATCTCGAATAAGAAGTTTATAGTTAGCTTAGGATTAAGGTCAAGTTACCTAGGTCATCACTTTGAAATAGTCAGTCACAAACAGTAAATAACATAAGAGTGACTTATTTCTTAGTCTAGTCTTATACAAACTCTTTGCATAGGACGGTCCCACTCGCATGTCTCCACATGAACGAATCAAGATCACATCGTTTGTAGCATTTTACAACAGTTGTAATATCTACAAAGTGGGCCGCATCCAATAGTGTCCTAGAATAAGGTACCTAATCTTATCCATATAGTATAGACCATTTTAGTTATCTACTCAAACTTGATCAACTATTATTTCTTCACATAAAGTCCAAGTACTCATGTAATAGTCATGGATCTTAGTTGATTGGATTCAGGTTCTTTCTAAAATGAATAGAGCAATTCATACATTCAATAAAAACTTTATTCAATTAAAATTTCATTAACATCTATATTGATTAACAAAACATCTATATTGATTACCCAATCTTATTCTTGACTGGCCATTTGTGCCCTAATTTATTATTTTCTGTACTTGTAAATGAATGAAATCGAACACAAGGATTTCCATGAGCAGCGGAAAAGATCATTCTAAATTACAATCATGTATGAACATTACAAATTACAGTCAAAACAAAAACAAATGGTTATGCATTCATTACAAAAATTTCAGCATGAAAATACAAATGAACAAGGAGAAATGCTATGAACGTTTGTAGACTCATCGCAACGCTCCTTGCTCACGAACGCTCGAACACAGCAACCTCGAATGCTCGAACAACACGATCGTTCCACTACATGAACACCTCGCACTCGAACTCGAACTTAGCGATCGCCTCGGTCACGAACACCCCAACAGCACGAACGGCCTCCACAGAACCTCGACGGCGTCGAGTTGAGTATGATACCACCATGAAGGCTACTTGGTACTCTCTGTGTGAGAATCCAAAGGGTGGGCTCTGTGTGGACTTGGTTTAAGGTAGAAGACGGAGGAAACAACAATCGTGTAAATGATTGAGTAAATGGGAGAAGACAGAAGCTATCATATAGGTCGATGCCCAATCGTTTAGCAAAAGCTAAACGATCGTCTAGCAAAAGCTAAGCGATCGTTTAGCTCATCGCTTAGTTCCGTGTCTGTCGCTTATAAAACACTACACGATCATTTACCTTTGTCAAGTTGTCGCTTAGTAAATCTTATTTACTTGACAACTTCCGTGAGATTATTTTCCGAGAGAGAAAATCTCAAAATCAAAATTTTTAGCAGTACTAAAATTAGGAAAACAATTTTCCCTTTTATCTCATGGTTACCATGAACCACTAATAACCTCCCACTCAATTGGTTATTTGAGAAAAAGATTTAATTATCCAATAATTAATATTATTATAAATATAAATGATAACCAACTTATCATACTATATTTATAACCTATAGTTTTAATATTTCATCTCATGAAACATATAAACCATAGCTCTTTTTTTATTCTATGGTTCTTAATGTAAATTTCATTTACATTAATCCTCCACTAGATGTATCTCATACATCATACCGATCATATCATATATAATCGAATTACTTCTTATCAATTTGAACATTTCAAATTAACACCAAGAACTGATCCTCAACTGAATCCATTGAGCTACCAAGGGGACCTTATGGACCTGTAGCTCGAAGCTCCAATGGTACGTGAATAACTAACTAAACTCTTTAGTCACGGGATCCACCATCCATTAACTGTCAGGCACTCCACTAAAGATCGACAGCTGAACTCTCCTTACCATTGTTATATTATGTGTCCATCTTAACCAAGTGCAACAATCCTTCATATATCGTTCGTAAGTACAACTCGACCAATAACCGTTATGCCTCTATAGTTAAATCTAACTCCTTAAGTACCACTGATCCCTCTAATGAACATAAGTCATAGTCCTACTATGACTGAGTCCTCTCTTCCAAAGAGAAGCTGTGGCCACTATGTTCAAGCCCTGGAATCAACCCTTAAGGGAGCAATCTCTCTACTTATCCCTGCTTCAGTAAAGAAATGAATTCCATTTTGTGGATTGAGTTCCCAGCTCCCAAATCAGAAAAGTCCCCAAAAAGGTAGGCATGTTGAGTTGAAAATCTGGCCACTCTCACCCATACTAATCAAAGGACTGCCCTTAAAGGTAGGAGTTCCCAAAACACTCAGGATTGAGGTCGTGTCACCTATGGCCGTTTAGGTGAGATGTAAGTCTCCAGTATCAACGATGTTATATATAGAGTCTAGTCATCTCGTGGTCCGGGTCTTATACAAACTCTTTGTATAGTGTTGACATAATTTTTAATCTAAGCTACACTGCAAGGTTCAAGTCCATGCGGTACTACTTCAAGATATGCGATAATAATGATTGTTCTTGTAGTATACTGTGCATTGTCACAAGTTTCCTTGCATTGGAACCAAGTGTAATTCCACCCAAGTTTCTCGGTGTGATCCAAGGTCGAACACAGGGACTGTTTGAGGCTATTACGTTATGTTTGTGATACATGCGACCAAGGGTTTTTTTTTCAATTTATAAAAGAGTTGTGTACAAGTATTTAAACATGCGATAAAGTAAAGTAAAACGGTAAAGATGCAATAATAAAATAAATTGCGATAAAGTAAATCTAAACTAAGATGATACAAGATACAGGTTTCATGATACAAGATACCAAGGTTGAGGCTAACTGTGAAGATTATACAAAGATCGTGTTATGCGGTGGCAAGTCTTATGTGTGAAGTAGAAATAGAAAAGATAATTAATACAAACAGCGCAAGTTCCTTAATTGCGATAAAGAAAACAAAACATTTGAAAAAAAAAATTAAAAGAAAATTAAATGATACTTTGATTTTATAAATTTGAATATAGTTTAATTGATTATTAAATTACGTCATATTTCCATTTTATGGTTAGATTAAATCGTTTCTTCACTTTTATTTTATCGATTTATTCACCTTTCAAATTAATGTGACCAATGAAATTGTTCTTTTTTTTTTACCATTATTCTTCAAGTTTACGTGAGTTTAGCTCTAGACTAAAGAGTTGTTCCCTATGGGGATGCATATCAATCAATTATTGGTATGTTACACTCTATTTTTTTTATTAATTTTTAATCGCGTATTTTCAAATTAGATAAATACTTAAATGCAACTTAGGTTCGAGCTAAATCTATACTCTACATTTTTCTACATATATAAAAATAATTAATTTTTAAAAAAAAATTAATTGTCACGTGACAAATTTTTCTCTTGCACCTAAATTTTTTCCTTCAAATTATTCTCCACAAAGATGTTCTTTCGACATTTCCAAAATGTTGTAATTGTAGGATGAAATGTAAAATGATAACAAATAATACCATAACCTCAAGATGGTTGGTGTACAAGTTTTAGTCAACCTTAGTTTATAATAATTCACTAAATCTATTAAAGATAGAAGCTTCTATTAAAGATAGAAGCTTCACCTTAAACAGTAACTATAATATTTTATGATCGTTATCTATACTAACAAATTAAATACATTTAGCATAATTAAAATTATCGAAAGATATAGATATATTTTTCTCTATATTATATCATATGGTATTCCAAATGATAGTATGTCATTTTTTTTACAAACAGCGCAAGTTCCTTAATTGCGATAAAGATAATGAAAAGATAATTATACAAAGATCGTGTTATGCGGTGGCAAGTCTTATGCGTACACCTCTCAGTGATCGACCGCATTGTGGTGAAATAGGGACAAAGGTAATGAACACAAGGTTGCTTCCATCTCTGGAAGTACTACTCGCTTTAGTTAACGCATTCTTCTAACCTTCTCTCGACAGATTAGAATGGCATCTTCACTTCTGCTCTCACAGGTGAAGATGCCGTCTAGCACGCCTTAGCTAAATGCATTTATCTCTTTATCATAGATTACGTTACTCGTTTAATTCATATTAGTTACCAAGGGATTAAGAAAACTTCATGGAGAAAACGATTAATGGAGGAACGGAAATAGACAGAGAAGTGGAAGTGGAAATGATCGAGACATTCAATAAAACTATTTAGCGTTTGATACATGATTTGTGAATGAAGAGATAAATGAAATAAAATTGATGAAATAGAGTTAGAAACAAATACAAATAAATGCCAACGTCTTGACGCCGATCTGGATGGAGATTTGCTTGCCGGTGTGGATGGATCGTGTGGAAGGATGAGCTTCCCTCTTAGGCTTGCTCAATCGGTAGCAGGGATCTAAGCACATAGCTTCACGGGGATTTGGCAGAATTACACTGAGACTCACCTCTCGGCCTTATCTCTTCTCTTCCCGGATTTCTTCCGATCAGTACTCAGCTCAGCCTCTCTCTCAATAATCTAGCATCAATTAGCCCTCGTATCATGTATATCTTCTTTGAATTCTATAGGGGTATTTATAGGTGAAAAGCTTTGACTCTTGGGTTGTGGACCCCACTTATTGTTATGGAAATTCCGAAGATGGAGGAATAAATATTCCTTCTGTTATGCAATCAGACCGTCAAATCTGCACAATGGTTATTTGTACACGTGTCATAATCCTCCACATTTTCGTTACTCAGCTGCATCTTTTGATGGGGTGCCCGCATGCGGTGTTGTTTTTATTACCGCATGCGATTGAAATTCAGCTCGGGATCGACTGTCGCATTATACCGTCATTGCGTTAATCGTCTCTCCATTGTTGATTGACGGCGCAATGTGACAGAGATGTGTTGTTTAGTTTCTTGTTGAGCCTTGATTGCAAGCGGTGACTTGGTTTCCTGCAAAACAGAGTAGAAATATCTTCTTTTACCATCTTGATGATGTTAGTGGGTGTAATTGTGATAATTTATACTTATTGTATTTCTGAGCTAATTTTCATACAATCGACGTATATTTTCTCTCTTTTGGCCGCAATATCTGAATAAGGCAGCATAAATAACTTGTATTTCTACAAGTTATCATATAGGACACCCCCGCTCGTACATCTCCACATGAATGGTTAAGATCTACCATCTGTAGTAGTTTACAACACTTGCAAACCTCTATAAAGCGGGCCATATCTGTAGTGTCACCAGGATCAGGTATCCCACCTTAATTCTTATACTACAAACCTATTTAGGTTTTCACTTAAGTCATGACCCACTTGTATATCACATATACATGCTTAAATTCACATAAGATAACCATGGAGCTTTTTTTATTGGATATGAGTAAATATCACAATGAAAAAACATTTATTTTATTCATCAAACAATATGTATCATTACAAACAACGAGACTCTGGGAGAATTAGGACGCTAGACTTAACAATAATTTGATTATCTTGTACAACCCACTAGCTTTAGGACAAGTGGGAGATTGTTGGGGTCGATGCCCTAAATCTCATAGAGTTCTATAGTTTGTAAACATTTGAGTATCCAGTCATCTCCCACTTGTCCTAAAGCTAGTGGGCTGTACAAGATAATCAAACTACACGTACACAAAACAATAAACTAGGGCATAAATGCCCAGCACAAGATCATTCACTTGCCCTAGTTCAACCGTGGTCTGTCCCATAGACCCATACTCTGCAGGTGACCATTAAACGCTGTAGCCATGAGGGCTTTCATAAACGAATCAGCAACGTTGTGCTCCGAAGCTATCTTCATGACAATCACGTCCTCTCGATGCACAATCTCTTCGGATGAGATGTTCGCTCAATGTGCTTGCCGCACTTATGACTCCGAGGCACACGTGAATTCGCCACAACACCACTATTATCACAATAAAGGGTGATGGGTCTAGACATGTCTGGAACAACTTCCAGATCAGTCAGGAACTTCCTGAGCCAAACGACCTCCTTAGCAGTTTCACAAGCAGCTACATATTTGGCCTCTATGGTGGAATCCGCGATGCACCACTGTTTGGTGCTTCGCCAAACTACAGCCCCTCCGTTAAGAGTGAACACTGATCGTGAAGTGGATATCTGAGAATCCTTATCTGTCTAAAAATCAAAGTCCATGTATCCTGTAAGGATCAATCCTTAGAACCATACACAAGCATGTAGTCCCTTGTTCTTCGAAGATACTTGAAGATGTTCTTGATAATTGTCTAGTGAGCATGTCCTGGATTAGAATGATATCTACTGATTATCCTCACTGCGTAGCAAATGTCAGGTCTAGTACATAACATCGTGTACATCAAACTGCCAATGGCAGATTCATAGGGGACCCGTCTCATTTCCTCAACCTTTTGAGGTGTCTTAGGACACTGTTCCTTGGACAATGTAACTTCATGCCTGAAAGGAAATAGGCCCCTCTTGGTGTTCTGCACCGAGTACTTGATGAATATCTTGTCAATGTACGATGCCTGAGACAGTGCTAGCATTTTGTTCTTTTGATCCCGAAAGATCTAAATCCCAAGAACAAATTGATCCTCTCCCAATTCTTTCATTTGGAATTGGGTCACTAGCCAGTTCTTAACTAAAGTTAGTAAGCCTACATCATTCCCAATGAGCAGGATATCGTCTACATATAACACTAGGAAAACTATTGAACTGTTGATGATTTTCTTATAGACATAAGGCTCATCAACATTTTGGTCAAAGCTATAAGATTTGATCTCTATATCAAACCTTAAGTTTCAAGATCAAGATGTCTCTTTCGTCCATAAATGGACCGATTCAGCTTGCAAACCTTTAGCTCTTGACCGTGAGCTATGAATCCCTCGGGTTGCATCATATGAATGGTCTCCTCAAGATTGTCATTCAGAAAAGCAGTCTTGACATCCATTTGCCATATCTCATAGTCATAATATGAGGCAATGGATAAGAGGATGCAGATAGACTTTAGCATGGCAACAGACGAGAAAGTCTTCTCATAGTCGACTCCCTCTACCTGGGTATAACCCTTTGCCACTAGTCTGGCCTTGAAGGTTTGCACCTTCCCATCAGCACCCTGTTTCCTCTTGTAGATCCATTTGCAACCTATAGGTTTAACCCCATTAGGTTGATCTTTAAGATCCCAAACTGAGTTGAAGTATATAGACTCCATCTCAAGATCCATGGCTTTAACCCATTCATCTCTATCAACATCCTCCATTGCCTTCTTGTAAGAAAATGGATCCTCAACCTCGCCATCAGCTACCAGAGCCAGGATTTCAGTTAAATCCATATAGTGAATAGGTGGGTTCGCAACCCTCCCACTACTTCGAGGTTTTCTCAACACTTGAGGTGGATTTTACCTACTAGATGAACCTACATCAACAACTTTTGTTGAGGTAGCAGGTTCTTCAACAACTCTTGTTGAAAATTCAATAATTTCTTTGGAAAGCTCATTCAACACGATTTTGCTTCTAGGTCTGTGCTCCCTTATATCCTCCTGCTCAAGAAAGGTAGTGTTTGTTAATACAAACACTTTGTTTTCCTTATGATCATAAAAATAACCCCCTCGTGTCCCTTCTGGGTAGCCTAAAAAAAGGCACAACCTCGAACATGGTTCCAATTTCTTAGGATTAGCCTCAAGCACATGTGTTGGGATACCCCAGATACGAAAATGATGTAAACTAGCTTTACGATCATTCCACAACTTCAAAGATGTTCTGGAAACACTCTTAGAGGGAATGAAGTTCAGGATATGAGTTGTAGTCTCTATTGCAAAACCTCAAAATGAGATAAGTAAGGAAACCTAACTCATCATCGACTGAACCATGTCCAACATGGTTCGATTTCTTCTCTTCGATACACCATTCTGCTGAGGTGTACCAGGTGCTGAGAGTTGGAAAACTATTCCATGTTTTATCATATAGTTCTGGAACTCAAAATCCAAAATCTCTCCACCTCGATCAAATTGAAGCGTTTTAATCGTTTCACTTAATACCTTTTCAAATTTAGCCTTGAAATCTTTGAACTTTTCAAAGGACTCAGACTTATGTTGCATTAAATAAATGTACCATACCTTAAATAATCATCAGTAAAAGTGATGAAGTATTCATAGCCTCCCCTTGCTCGCACATTCATCGGACCACAAAGGTCTAAATACACTAACTCTAGAGGCTCTTTGGCTCTATAACCTTTTCTAGTAAAAGGCCTTCTATTCATTTTTCCTTCAAGGCATGACTCGCACATAAGTAAAGGATTCTCTCCTAACTTACTTAGAAGTCCATTCTTCACTAACCTCTCAATCCTATTGAGATTAATGTGCCTTAAACTTAGGTGCCAAAGTTGGGAATTTTCTTTAAGAGAAACTTTAAGTCGTTTGTTTTGAGTTACGACTGTTTTAAACATTTCTATGTTATGGAGGCAACTTTTTGCTAACACCTTAGCACATACAAATTGTTTTCTAGTTGAGTCGAACATATATCAATATCATTTTTCATAATAAACACTTTATTAATAGAAAAATTTAGTGTATAATTACATTCGAGCATAGACTTTACAGAAATTAAGTTCCTCTTTAGCTTAGAAACTACATAAACATCATTCAAAATGATAAACCTATTCTGTAAAGTCAACCGGAGACCTTAGCTGAGATGACATGCCCGATTCCAACTCGCATCGTGTCATAGCTAAGATGGCGTGCTCGGTTCTAACTCACATCGTCATCTCACCAGCACCAAGCTGCCACTAGGAACTAATGCCCTGAAATGAAGAACAAACATGGTTAGTGGCCCCAGAGTCAATAATCCAGGCAGAATCATCATTCTCCACTACGCAAGTTTCCAAAACTAGTAAGTCGTATTTACCTTGTTTGGCCTTCTTCTTCTCAGCCAAATAACGTGGACAGTTCCGATTCCAGTGTCTGTTCTGGCTGAAGTGGAAACACTTTCCCTTGCCAACCCATATTGGTTGCCTACCCCATGGAGCAGGTTAGCAGGAAATTTCCCCTTACGACCCTTCTTCTTCTTCCACTTGTCGGTGCCGCAAGAAGAAGGTGCTTAGTTCCAGAGGTCGAACCTTTGTGGAACTTTTACCTCACCAACCTTCTTCTCCTTGCTTTTCAGCAAACATTGGAAAGTGTACAACTCATTCAGTAAAGTTGTAAGGTTGTAATCAACCCTATTCAGAACAACGTTGCTTACAAAGTCAATGAAGCTTTCTGGTAACGACTCTAGAATTATGCTAAACTAGCTGGCCTCATCGATGCTCGACCCATTCATCTTCGCCACGTTCAAGTGGACTATCATGTTCATAACATGTTCTTGGACAAATGTTCCCTCCTTCATCCGTGAGTTAAAGATTACTTAAAAGCGTCATGCCTGAGCTGCACAGATGGTTGTCCGAACATTCCCTCTATGATCTCGCGTGTAATGATCATGGGCTCATGCTTTTTGGCCAAAACGTCGTTAAGGCTGGCCAAGATGTACACTTGAGCCTTTTCGTTCGTCCGTGTCTAGCACTCATATACGTCTCGAACGTTTCGAGTGGCGTTGGGAGGTGGAATAAGAGGACACTCCTCCATAAGGATGAACCTTAAGTCATTGATGATAAGGATCGTGTTAATGGTATTCTTCCAACTAGTGTAATTCTCATCAGTCAATTTGTTGGTGGCTAAGAATGCAAGAGTAGTGGTTGTCATAAGTAAAATTACTGAAAAAATGAACAAATTTAATAAGTCTACTTGTATTAAACCACTTTTAAGACCAAATAAGTTTTAGCAAAATAGTTCTACTGTACCCTAAGTGACATCTATTTTGCAATGATGCTCCAGTGAGGCAAGACAAAAGTCGCCATAGGGTGATCAAGTGCCCCTTCACTAGAATGAGACAATCTCAACCATTAGACATAAACAACTCCTTGTAACTGAATCTAACAGTCACCATTTGGTCAAGAATTTGTTAACATTCTTAACAATTATGTGTAAGTGTAACCCCTCATTTTAGGCCTTAGAGTCCCGCCCTAATGCACGAACTGTAGGGAAAAGAAGATTAGGACAAGTGACTAAAGCAACCTTATCCATTTTTGGAGATCAAATAAAGAGTTGTGCAAATATAGTCATCCTTTAAGGCGACACTCCCAAGGTGTCTCAAGACGATGCACTAAAACTTTATCCAACCTAATAAGAGAGACCGAGGGATATATTGTCACACGTTCCACTCCCACTTTCTATGAACATTCTCTCCATTCACCTTGGTATTGACCTATCCAAATGCCATCTTTTAAGGAGACACTCCCAGTGTGCCTCAAGGCCGAGGATAGATCTCACGGTGTGAACTTTTTAGGGAGAAATATGTAGAGGTAAAGTGAAGTATCATATACCACAATTACCTCCCACTGAATGTTCTACCTAGAGATTCATTAACTTAGAAAATCTGGCTATTGATTTTAACTAAGTGATTTGTTTAATTTGCTCAAAAACAACATTTGCTTTTGATGATTAAATAATTTTGATTCAAGTCTTATTAAACACTTTAACAGACTTTCATCAAATTTGCATATATGTAACAAATCTATCTAATTCACCTTTCCAGGTAGGTTCCCAGGTAGGGGTGCGACGTTTCCATTGACTTAAGTACCTCAACCTAGCCAGAACCAGCCTTAGCCAAAAGGTCCTTTATAGATAGATTTGGTACATATTTAATCTTTTATTGGTCAATTCAATCTTATTAAACCGAACTAAAAGATTAAACTTAGGTTTCTAATCTTATTAGAAACGTGATCTTAGGTCTATCTCAATCAAATTTTAAAACTCTTTTAAAACATGATTAAAGCTTAAATTTGCGTGCAACTCTTTATTATTGATCTAATTTCATTAATTATAACTTTTATAAAGAATGAAACAATTAAAACCATCCTCATTGCTAAGCTAGACATTCACATGGTATTTATAATTTTTATAAGTAAACCTAAGTGTCATACTTCATGCAATGTTCATTCATTACTAATATATAACTTTTATATAAGAAGTAATGAACTAAGCATACACTCTAACATACAACCTTATATTATAACTCTTATAATATAAATGATGCATGAATATACTTTAATGCATGCATATATTATAACTCTTATATTATATGATGCATGAAAATGCTTTAAGTAATTTAATCATGCAAAATACTATATTATAACACTTCTAATATAAAGATGATGCATGAATAAAAATATATAACCTATGGTGGGTTTTAAAACTATATGACATTCATTATGGCATATAATGTAAACATACATCACATGTACATTCAATAAAATTTGATGGACCAGGATAATATACCTCAAAACTGGAGTTAAACATTAAACTATTACAAAAAAATCGAGTCAACCGGTTCGAACAGGTGAATTGGGTCTTGAACTGCCTGCCTTGAAGCCTCGTCACCTAATCGTGTAGCAAATCCTTCTAATCGTCGAGTAATGCACGTCAAGTATAAACGATCGGTTAGCGATGATCACGTGGTTAAAGACTATGCAATGAGCATGAAAGTCCACACGATCGTGTAGCACGCTTCGGGTAATGCATGCCATTCGATTGTGTAGCTAATGACTATGCAATGAGCATGATGTTAGGATTAGTGTCCTAATTCTCCTGGAGTCTCATTGTTTGTAATTATACACATTGTTTTATGAATAAAATAACTATTATTTCATTATGGCATTTACTCATATCCAATAAACAAAGCTCCATGGTTATCTTATGTAAACTTAAGTATGCATATGAGATATACAAGTGGATCATGCCTTAAGTGATAACCTAAATAGGTCTATAGTATAAGGATTATGGTGGGATACTTGATCCTGGTGACACTATGGATACAACCGCTTTGTAGAGGTTTGCAAGTGTTGTAAACTACTACAGATGGTAGATCCTGACCATTCATGTGGAGACATGCGAGCGGGGGTGACCTATACAAAGAGTTTGTATAAGATCGGACCACGAGATGACTAGAGTCTGTAGATAACGCTGTTGATATTGGAGACTTACATCTCACATAAATGACCATAGGTGATACGACCTCAATCCTGAGTTTTTTGGGAACTCCTACCTTTGAGGGCGCTCCTTTGATTAGTATGGGTGAGAGTGGCCAAATTGCCAATTCAACATGCCTACCTTTTTGGGGACTTGTTTGATCTGGGAGCTATGAACTCACTTACACAAGATGAAATTCACTCCTTCCTCGAAACAAGGGTAAGTAGATAGATGTTCATTGATTTCGTGATTTGAGCTTAGGAGTGTTTTGTATAAAGTAAATGGAAAAATAAGTGTAAATATGAATGATGCGTCGATGTGTTTATGATGCATTTATGATGTGTTGGTGATGCATTAATGCGTTAATGATGTGTAACAGGACACATGACACTTCTCTATAGACGTTCAAGTTTTCCTGACTCAGATCCAAGTATAAATCCAACTCAGGTTCCTGGTAAATCTAGGGTCAAACTCAAGGATTCAGATTAAAGCTAACACAGGCCTTGCATTGTAACTGTTGTAGAAATATTCTAAGTGAATGTAGAAATGAGTTATTTACACTAAGCTGTTGTGTGTGTGCAAGAAGATACAAAAGTTTCAAGTAGAGGATAAAGGGTTGTGTGAAAAATGGAGTTTGATGCAAGTGATATGCGTCGATCTAAGTTAGATGTACACAAACAAGAATATGATGTGAATAAGATGATTCGTTTATCTTCGTTTATGCGTTAGACTTATATTCGACACTTCTCAGTGTAAATATCATACAATACGTATCTCTAGGATGTATGCGTCAATCACAAGATGCAACAAAACACCAGTGCGTCTATCTCTAGATGTACTAGCATTTCTAACTCGATGCTGGCTTACTTATTCTCTTGAATAATTTAAGCTAAAGCTACTTTTACCAATTGATTTAGTTGGTTTAAGCGTTTCGAAATTGAATTTTGCATGAAGTTAGAGATGCATCCGACATAAACAAGAAATAAATAGTGGCAAAGTATGATAGATCAAATATGTGAATTTATAAAGAAACTGATTGTCTTTACAAAACCAACACTTAATCAAATGAGAAGATGAAAACAATCAGTAAGATGAAATGAAAGGAGTCAAGCCACAGAGTACAATCTTTTGTTCTCTTTGGCTTTATTCTGGTTCGTGTACAACCACTTGTGGAAGAATTGGAAGAAATGTCTCTCTCGAGCTCAGTTTCCTCCACTTCTTGATCGACAATGGTGGTAGTTCTCTTCCCTCTTGTTCTTCTCGTCATCACAGCACAGCTCTATGGTCTCAAAATTTCAGAATCATGTAGTGAGTTAAAAGATCTAAGATTGTTCATCTGGTGGGATTTCTTCTAATTATAGACATCGGTCTTCTTCAACTTGATGATGGGCAATACCCTAGTTGGCCGCCTGACACTCAGATGCTTTTCAGACGTCGCCCGCTACAGATGCCCATGCTTTTAGACTTTGCCTGTGACACTTTCTTAATCATGTGTTAGACTTTGTTGAGATCCTGCAATATCATGCATTAGTGCCGTAGTATTTTAGCAATAAACATTCTTTTGCAGGAGTTTGATAGTGTTCGAGTAATTCCATGTGTTTCCTCTAAAAATGATGAGATTTTATCATTAAAGACCTTAATTGTTCCAACTTTTGAGCCACAATAACTTGTATTTCTACAAGTTATCAATAGATTGCTCCCTTAAGGGCTGATTCCGTGGCTTGAACATAGTGGCCACAATTTCTCTTTGGAAGAGAAGACTCAGCCATAGTAGGACTATGACTTATGTTCATTAGAGGATTTAGTGGTACTTAAGGAGTTAGATGTAACTATAGGGGCATAACGAGTATTGGCCGAGCTGTACTTACGAGCGATCCGTGAAGGATTTTCGCACTGTTGATTGGTTAAGATGGACACATAATATATTTGTAGTAAGAAGAGTTCAGCTGTCGGTCTTTAGTGGAGTGTTTGGCAGTTAACGGATGGTGGATCCCGTGACTAAAGAGTTTAGTCAGTTATTCACGTACCGTTGGTGCTTCGAGCTACAGGTTCATAAGATCCCCTTGGTAGCTTAATGGATTCAAGTTGAGGATCAGTTCTTGGTGTTGATTTAAAATGTTCAAATTGACAAAAGCTAATTCGATTATATATGATATGATCGATATGGTATATGAGATACATCAAGTGGAGGATTAATGTAAATGAGATTTACATTAAGTGCCATGGAATAGAAAAAGAGCTATGGTTTATATGTTTCATGAGATGAAATATTAAAACTATAGGTTATAAATATATTATGGTAAGTTAGTTATCATTTATATTTATAATAATATTAATTATTGGATAATTATTTCTTTTTCTCTAATAACCAATTGAGTGGGAGGTAATTGGTAGTTTCATGGTAACCATGAGATAAAAAGGAAAAATGTTTTCCTAATTTTGATAATGTTGATTAAGGTTGTTTTGAGTTTTCCATTCTCGGAAAAATTCTCATGGGAAGTTGTCAAGTAAATAAGATTTACTAAATGACAGCTTGTTGTTAGCTAAATGATCGTGGAGTGTCCTTACACGATAGACACTCAGCTAAGCGATGAGCTAAACGATCGCATAGTTTTTTTCTAGACGATCACATAGCTTTTCCTGAACGATTGGGCATCGACCTATATGATAGGTTGTTCCTTCTCCCACTTGCTCAATCGTTTACACGATTGTGGTTCCTCTGGTTTTTTCCCTCAAACCAAGTCCACCAGAGCCCACCCTCTGGATTCTCACATCGAGAATACCAAGGTAACCTTCTTGGTGGTGTCATACTCAACTCGACACTATCGAGGTTCTGTAGAGGCCGTTCGTGGAGTTCAGGGTGTTCGTGACCTTGGTGATCGTTTAGTTCGAGTGTGTGGTGTTCGTGCTATGTAGCGATCATGTTGGACAAACGTTTGTATGTTGCTATGATCGAGCATTCATGATTAAGGAACTAGAAGATGAGTCTACAAAGGTTTGTTGAATCTTCCCTTGATCTATAGTAAAACATGTTGTAATTTTTATTTTATGCATAATCGCATGTTTCCGTTTGTGATTGTAAATGTAATGTTCATATACGATTGAAATTTGGAAAGATCCTTCCACTGCTCATGAAAATCCTCGTGTCCAATTTCCTTCAATTGGTATCAAAGCCAGGTTGTTATGAGATTCCAAATTTCAATTCTGTTTTGAACTTCTTTTACAGTCTTGGTGGGTTTTCTACATTTTTGTTTAATTGTTAAATGCTTATGTGGATGGAGTTAATGAATTGTTACGGGTTTAATTGTCTTTGTTTAAAGCTTTCTTTAATTACAAAGCGTTAATTTGTAAGGGCCCCTTTGTTTTTGGGCATAATTAACATGCTATCGAGTCTGTAATTCAAAGAGTTTGAGTTAGTCGAGTCATTCGTGATGAAATTTTGAAGCATGGTGATGCGGTTCTCAACGAGTAAGAAGACCAAGAGTTGGTCGTATCGTGTAGTCTAAGGTAAACGATCATTGGGATTTATCTAAGCGATTGTGTAGATTTTTTTATACGATCGTGTAGTATAGGTAAATCGTTTACTCTACCGCGTAGCGTGGGTTGCCCGATTGCTTAGACGCTGGAGGTAGACGATTGTAGTAGGAGCATTTGATGCTCATCATTTAGTAAAAGGCGTGCGCTAGACAATCGTGTAGTTAGCTTGTTTCATCGCTTAGTTACTACCTACACGATTGCGCGGTATACGATACTAAGGCGTTCGTTAAGTGATCGCTTAGGCGATGGTGTTTTACCACATCGTAGTCATTTACATGATCGTGTAAGGTTTGCGTTATGCAGAGCGCGCTAAGCGGTCGCGTACCTTGGGCTTCATCGCTTAGTAAAATGTACACGATCGTTGCTAAACGATGATTTAGCTCTGGGAATGTTGGTAAATGATAGAGCGAAGTGTTTGTTCTTTTATGTAGACGATCGCGGGGAGTTTAGTGCACGATGGTTGGAGACACGCTGCTTTGCCTAGACGGTTGAAGACCCGATTCGAAGACTCCTTGGTTTTGTAATAGTTAGCTTTAATTTTTGTGGTTTTAAGGAAATTCTACCCGATTCATCAACATTTGTTTATTATACATGTGATGTATGGTGCTTATATGGCAAAGTGTTTGACATATAGTTTAAAACCCACCTTAGGTTGTGCAATTAATCATGCATCATGTATTATAAATGTTATAATATAGCATGAAGAAATTATATAAAAGCATGCACATGCATCATGAAATATAAGAGCTATATTTTGCATGCAGTGAGCATTATCATGCATCATCCTTTTATTATAAGTGTTATAGTCTAAGAGTGAATGGAAGCATGTTGTGCTTGTTTCGTTGCTGTTTTTGTATAAGCGTTATATAAAAGAAGTAGAAATGAATGAACAATGCATTGAGCATGACATTTAGGCTATTTATAATTGTTATGAATGCCTTGCATGTGTTAGCTTTGCATTGTAGTTTTGGTTGTTTCCGTTTATAAGTGTTATAAAGGAAATTATAACTAAAATCGATAAAAAAGAGTTGCATGCGGACTTAGGGTGAACTCAAATTTTTTAAAAGGGTTTTAAAATTGGATTGAGATATACCTAAGTTCAAATGGTTCTAAAGAGTTTAGAAACCTAGATTAATCTTTTAAAATCGGTTTAATAGGATTAAATTGATTGGCATAAAAGATTAAATTTGTTTTAAATCTATCTATAAGGGACCTTTTATCTAAGGTGAGTTCTGACTAGGCTGGGAATTTTAAGTTGACGAAACGGAACACCCTTACCTGGGAACCTACCTGGAAAGGTGAATTAGATAGATTTTCTACAAGCATGTGACAATTGGTCAAAGACTCCGTTAAAGAGTTTAATGAATGATGATCAAAAGTTGTTTAACTATCCAAGCTAAAAGTTACTCTTGGGCAAACCTAAAAGTCACAGAGTTAAAATCCTTAGCCGTGTTTTTTCTAAGTAAGCTAAACCCTAGGTTATAAAATATTCATTGGGAGGAAGAGATGTATTTGATATGTCTATGATTCCACTCACGTTTCTCCCTGTATGTTTACACCGTGAGATTTAGTCTTGGCCTCATGGTGCCCTGGGAGCATCCCCCTTTGGATGGTGTTTGCATGAGTTAATATCAAGGTGAACGGAGAGAGTGTTTATAGTAAGTGGGTAAAGGGTATGTGTTAACACGTCCTATGGTCTTTGTCATTGGTTCACACCGTGAGATCATTCTGTACTTCCTCGTGCCGCCCTAGAAGTGTCCCCCTTCGGATGGGTTTTGTGCAGTTGGTCAAGATAAATGTGAACTCTAGAAATGGATAAGGTTGCTTTAGGTTTTGTCCCAATTGGCTTTTTTCCCTTCGGATTGGCTGCTTAAGGAGAATCTCTAGGGCTTAAAATGGCGAGTCACACTTATGGGAGATTGTTAAGTAAGTTAATGATCTCTTGGCCAAATCAATGATGGCTAGTCGTTATAGGAACAAAAGTTGTTCTGGTATTAATGACTGGTTGAGAACTTTTCAATTTAGAGGAGAGATAATTGACCTCCCTTTGGCTGCTTTTGTCCTAAACCTTTGAAGCGTCATTGCGAAATTATATGTCACACATGGTTCGTATTAGTTTTGCTAAAACCGTATTGGATGTTGTTTTTTTTACAACGGGTATTTGCTTAAAACCTAATGTAGGTTAATGTCTCTTTCTTTTCAGCAACTCGTTAGTATTTCCGTTTATTGCCTTTAATATGACCGACTACATACAGTGGAAAGAATCGTGTAAAACGTATTTCGTGGCAAATGACCTCGAGTTTGTCATGGTTGAGGAATGTCCTCAAGTCCGACCTTTGATGCACTGCAAAGTGTTCACAATGCATGTGAGGTGTGGATGAACGCTAATTCATTGGCTCGACTCCATTTGGCTAGCATACCTGATGTTTTGGCTAGAAGGTTAACATGGTCATCTCCCACAGGCAGCAACGAGCAACAACTCGATCCTTGAACAAACTGGACACAACCACAAGATTGCCTTGGTATTCTCGGTGTGAGAATCCAGGAATGGTGGGCTCTGACTTATTTTTGTTTGATGGAAGAATTAGAGAGGAGGAGGAGACGATCGAATAAACGATGATACTGCCATGTAGAAAATGAAGTCTATTATATAGACTCATACTCGATCGTTTAGATAATAAAGCTATCGTGTAGTCTCTTTGAAGCTATCGTGTAGTAACTCGATAGTGTATCTGATATCTCGCAAAAAGTATTAGAAAACTGTTTTCATTTTATCCCACTTAGCCATTAAACTGCATAACTACTCACTAAAGGTGGTTTATGGAGAAAAAGAAATTTAATTATCAAATAATTAATAAATTATAAATAAATTCAAGAATCAACTTATTATATTATATTTATAACCTATAGTTTTAATATTGTATCATATACAATATATAAACCATAGTTCTTTTTCTTTATTTTATGACATTTAATATAAATCATATTTATATTAAATTTAATAACTATGAATCTAATTCATAGAAATTATATTCGAATCATATTCAAATATTAGTACCTCCAATCAAACAATAATGTATCAAATACAATATATCAATTATATCATATATAATTGAATTAATTTAATCATATCATATATAATCAAAATCCCTCTTATTAATTTGAACATTTCAAATTAACCCAAATACTGGTTCTCAACTTGAATCCATTGAGTTACCAAGGAGACCTTATGGACCTGTAGCTTGAAGCTCCAATGGTATGTGAATAACTGACTAAACTCTTTAATCATATTATCCACCATTCGTTAACTGACACTCCATTAAAGACCGACAGCTACACTCTTCGCACTACAGATATATTTCTGTGTCCATTAGATATAACCAATCAACAGTACGATGACCCTGTATAAACTGCTCGTAAGTACAGTTGAGCCAAATTACCGTTTTGCTCCCTTAGTTACATCTAGCTTCTTAAGTACCATTAATCCCTCTAATGAACACTAGATTATAGTCCCACTATGACTAAATCCCTCTCGGGAGAAGAGAGGGTGTGGTGCCAAATTGTTCAAACCCTGGAATCAGCCCTTAAAGAAGCAATTTATCTACTTATCCTTGCTTCGGGTAAGGAGTGAATTCCATCTTGTGTAGCTGAGCTCCCAGCTCCCCAATCAGACGAATCCCCAAAATGGTAGACTTGTTGAGTTGGGGATTTGGTCATTCTCACCCATGCAAATCAAAGGACCGTCCTCATAGGCAGGAGTTCACAACTCATTCAAGATTAAGGTCATGTTATCTATGGTCATCCTAGTGAAATAAAAATCTCAATTATGAACAGTGTTATATAACGAGACTAAACATTTCATGGTCCAGTCTTATACAAACTTCTTTGTATAGAATATCCCCGCTCGCATGTCTAATACATGAATTATCATAATCATATCATTTGTCGTACTTTACAACATTTGTAACACCTATAAAGCGGGCCACACTCGTAGTGTCACCAAGATAAGGTATCTAGCCTTATCCATATATTATAGATTACTTAAGTTATCACTTAAAACACGATCCACTTGTATGTCTCTACATATATGTTTAAGTTACAACCATGGATCTTAGTTTATTGGTTTGTGGTTAATGCAACTAAAATATCAAATATTTTATAGACTAAAGTGAATAAAATATCATATATTATAAATCACAAAATGTTTGTTCATACAAGTGTTTACAAACTACAGGACCCTACGAGATTTAGGGCATCAACCCCAACACTTATAACATATCATATAAAACTTAGTTCATGCTTATTCATCCTCATAAATATTGCATAAAATTCTAGATCATGTGCATTCACAAAACATGCCTCGAGCAAAATTATCATTATGCTCATTTATTCTCTCTAAAATTATCCTAAGGGAAATTACACTGTATGACAAATACATTTTAAGAAACCAAAGCTGTGACTTCAACTTTTTTGTAATTGTAGGTGTGGCAATCACATAACAATCATAAAAACAATCAAATAGAAATCAGATAGCAATCACATAACAATCATATAGAAATCAGATAGCAATCAAAATTTCAAGTGGAAGTCATTTGCCATGTTTTCAAAAAAGTAAAACCTAGTGAAACATGCCGAAATTTCAATTTATTTTTTTATTAAAGTTGCAATTGCCCCTTACCTAATAGTCTGCCCAACACAAAGGCGATTCCAGTAATAAGATTATTTACCTTGGAATTAAGTCCAAATAGCTAGCAATTCAACTTTGTAAAATAGTGAATCATGAATAAATCCAAAAACATAAACCAAAATTAAATCCAACGTTTAAGGCACAATTTGAATCACAATTTAACCCGAATGTCTCCAAACAACTTACCAGACACGTGGTTCAATCCAAAATCTCTTCGAAACTTCAAAACCAACACGATCCAGCAACTATATCACAAAAATCAAACTTTAACTCTAATGGGCAGCAACTTTAGATCTTCTAATCCAACCTCAAAACATCACAATTAAAACCAAAGTTAAGCCGACACTTAGTGGGTATCAAAAAATTCTCAACAAAAGCTTCACAAAAAAGGACGCCGAACAACTTTAATCTTGTCAGAAAGCAACTTAAGAGTCTGTAAAACCCAATTTCAACATCAAAACAATATGGCTAAACCAAAACTTAAACCAAAATTTGATGGGTATTCAAGATCTTCCAAGAAAACTCATAAAACATCAAATAAATTGTCCAAAATATCAATTTCGACGATAATGGCGCTAATGGCAATGGCAACCATAAACAGGCGATGGACGCTGCTGTCAGATGGCATAAATTGTTTAGGCTAGTGGCTAGTAGTGAGGGTCTTGTAGGAGAAGAGTTCACGAGAGTGAGAGAGAAGGGGGTTTTGAGTTTTATAGATTCTATTTAGCAGTGATTACAGACAAACCTGAGCTCCAAAAAATGATCCAACCGTTCAAAACGAGACCCTCGAACAGACTAACCAAATTTAAGCACAATCCAATGGTTCAAACTGTGACAACCAACAATTTTGTGGAAGCTCTCGCTGAAAAACCAAACTATTGTCTTTCTCTCTAATTTTCTACTTCTTTTCACTCTTCTTTAATTTCAAATATCCAAATTTTAAAAAGATAAACTAAATATTTTATCACAATATCTCCAAAATCTCCAAAGATTCTATCAAATTAATAAATCAATTAATTTCTCAAATTACCTTAATGTTGGCTCCAAAAACCAAAATTAAAGGGCATAAACTCCATCAATTTGATATAAATTAAATCCTTTCAAATATTTAAATCAATTTAAAACCACATAAAATTAATCCTCAGTTATTTTAAGTTGGCTCCAAAATCCAAAAATTAAAGGAAATTAAAGCCCAACTATTTAAGATAATTAACCCCAATTTATTCAGAACTTGGGATGCTACATTCTTCCTATCTTTAGAACTTTCATCCTCGACAGTTCAAATCTTGACAAAACTTTTGATACTTAGTTCTCACTTGTCCTTCTGTTTTGGGATTGATTATCAATCTAAGTGAATAAGTACTTCAAACTTTAGTTGCCCATAAAGATATACCTTCCCTCCATTTAAATAACATATCCAAATTTCCAAAGAAAAGATAGTTCAATCAAATCCAAGCGCTCGAAAGTCAACCCAAACTTAGTATTTGATCTCAAAATATGAATTTCCTTTATCTTCTCAATATAATAAAACATTTCTTAAATACTATTATTTTCTTCACACTTATCTTTGTTGAGGCCAACAAATTTAAGGTGTGCTTTCCATTTCCCAAGTGAAATATAATCTTTATACCAAACAAGTCACGTGATTATCTATAATAAACTACAATTCAATTCTAAACTTCAAACTTTAGAAGAGAGTATCCTTACAAGTTAACATTGCTTTTAAACTCCAAATACTTATCCTCCCTCTCAGTATAGCTAATTAAACTTGAGTCCTTTCATCACAACAAATACATAGACAAGGCATAAGTACCTTTGAAGTATCTTGAATTCAATCCTTTACAATTCCTTATCCTCTCAAATCCACTTTTTTTTTCCTCCAATCAACAACCTTAGTTTCATGCTTGACATGTGTTTTACATTGGTATGACTTCCTTTACGCACCTAACTCCCATTATTCACAATAAAATCGCAATACAAACTCATAGTACATTCTATATTAGACAATCTTTCTTACTGAGAACTCCACTTTTGATTATCTCTCCTTAACTTTTTTTTCCACTTCAAGCCTTAGGTGCTTTTCAAATTATAACTTTAGTTTTTAATGACATCAACTAAACTATGTACTTTTATGAAGAAATTTTTCACCTTAAGTTCACTTACTTTCCAACTTGATGAAGAGAATCAAATTTTCGTGGAAGCGTGAAATTTCTGTGCATTTTGTTTTTCAGCTTTTAAGGAAACAAAAACAACAAAGAAAACAGAAATAATAATGGATAAAAACTATAGGAAACATGCTTTAAAATAAGAAACAAAAGGATAAAGCAACAAACCTTTGTCGAATCTCGAACTCTTCACGGTTTCCGCTTCGTCTTCTCAAGAACGTTTATTCAACGAACAAGGGACACCTCGCAAGTGCAACATTGTTATTCTCTAGGAATCCAATGGTAGAAGAGTGGTCTCTATCACCTTGAAAGAGGAAGAATAATAGAGAATGGTTGAGAGAAAAAAAATTGAGAGAAAATCTAGATTGGAGGACAGGGTTTTTCACAATAAAATTTCATCCCCTAAATTGGCCATAAAGGGATATTTATATGGAGAAGGGTTTACCCCTTCTCCAAGTCTTTCCCCATTTTCCCTTAAGCCCAATTAATTAAATAACATTTATCAATTAATTAACATACCAATTAAATAACCATATATATTAAATCCAATTTAATATATATAGTTAATTAATTAATAAATAAATATCTCACATTTATTTGCCTCCAGCTCTTAAAATTAATTAGTTAATTATTCATGAACCTAACTAATAAGAATTTAATATTGAATCTTATTCAAATATTTCTCTCATAATTATAGATCACATCTATAATTAATCACATCATATTAATCTCATTAATATGCTATTCCATCAGTTGACTTAAACAATTCAAATCGTTCTTCTTATCTATTTTTTAGTGAGCTAACAAGGGTATCTTATGGACCTACAGTTTAAAAGCTCCAATGATATGAGATTAATTAATTAAACTCTTTATTTAAATTAATCAATCTAACTTAATTATCGGTCGCTCTACTAAAGACCGATAGCTGCAATTTTCACACTGTAGATATATTTCTATGTCCACGAATATAACCAATCAACAATGTGTCGACCCTTCACAAACGCTCATAGTTACAGGTGGGGCAACTTACCGTTTTATAACTCATTAAGTACCACTGATTCCTCTAATGAACAAACAGTTTACAGTCCAACTATAAACTAACACCTCTTAGGCTAGTGAGAGGTTGAGGCCTCAATGTTCAAGACCTAGAATAAGCTACTAAGGGAGCATTTATCTCCTTTCCCTAAGGGTGGGAATGAGTGAATTCCATCTTGTGTAATTATGTTCCCAACTCTTTACTCGGACAGATCCCTAAAATGGTAAGCTTGTTAAGTCGATTAACAAGGCCACTCCCACTCATGCAAATCAAAGGACTGCCCTCATAAACAGAAGTTCAGAACTCACTTAGGATTAAGGTCAAGTCACCTATGGTCATCCTAGTTAAATGTAAGTCTCTTCTAGTAACGGTGTTATATAGAGAGACTATTCATTTCGTGGTTCAGTCTTATACAAATTCTTTGTATAGAATACCTCTACTCGCATGTTTCCACATGAACGTCCAGGATCTTATCATTTGTAGCACTTTACAATAATTGCAACATCTACAAAGCGAGTCATATTCATAGTGTCACTAGGATAAAGTACCCAGCCTTATCCATCTACTACAGACCATTTAAGTTATCACTTAAACATGATCCACCTGTATGTCTCCATATACATGTTTAAGTTTCATAAAATAACCTTGGATCTTAGTTCATTGGATGGAATTAATGCAATTCAATAAAATACCTCTTATTTTATTAGATATGTGATTTATATTTAAAAACTATAAGACATATGAGATTTAGGACATCAACTCCAACACTTGAACCTTTCCAACCCTTAAGAGCATAGCACATGAAGAAAAAAAAACCCAAGGTACCCTATTTAGTCCATCCATCTTAAACATCACAAGAGTAATGATAATCTATCAAAAGCTTTAATCAAGAGCCAACAACTCCAACTAGCAATTCTTCTTCCTTTTAGACACGTTACATGAAGAATCAAGACACAAAATTTTACTTAACCTACCAATCTCCAACACCACAAAAAAATGATCATGACCTATTAATCCTTTCAAATTTTCTCTTGACACATTTTGATTTTAATATCTAGTAGCCTTTAATAGAGCTATAGTCTCTTCTTCCTCTATTTCTTATTTATAAAGCTACTATAACCTTATACTTGAATGTGAGCCTTATGAGGGGGATTTATTAGTTCTACCACTGATGAAGGGCAGAAATGTACATTATTATAGGCATTTTATTTAGAATTATGAGGGCTGTTAAGTAAAATATGGGGTGATTATACTAAGAATTCATGAGAAAGTGAGCTTGCATCGGTCAGTAATGAAAATCTCGGCTAACCCACTATTATGTGTTATTTTGCGTCCAAATGTCTATTTTTGTAGCTAACGCAGGAATCGATCGCATGTGGTGAATCTCGCCATTGTAAAGGCATCACATATGCGATCGCATACGTTTGATGCATGGATGTTGCGGCCATTAACTGCATGCGTCCATCGCATAGAGGTTGTGGCTACAGAGTAATAACCATAATAGAGGGATGAATGCAAGGGTGGTGGAATGCGATGGTACTTCGGAAACCAAGCATGAACGCATACCTCAAGAGTATCAAAAGATGATGTTGACATTTAACCTACCACGTTGTTAGTAGCAGCGATTCAGAGCAGGTCCATAACGCCGTTAGCAGCAGAAATTCAGAGAAGGACCATTAATGTTGTCTGCGATCGAGCTCTATAAATAGAAGCCTTAGAGCACAACTTCAAATCATCCGAGCTTCTGCCTTAGGACAGATCCTTGTGATCCAGACGAAAGCGTATGAAGATATTCTTGAGAGTTCTTCATCCCTCTAACAATTCCAAGTGACGACCAGAGCTCCACTGGAGATAATTCTCAAGAGAGACTACTCCACCGCCCATCCATGGCACCACCGTCAGCCTTGACACACATCTGATGGAAGTAAGACATTGCCCATCTGGCCCTCCATATCTCTTCTATTTTTGTATTGTATTACATCGTGGCTTAAAAGATTAATACATTTTGTGATCAATGCATTTCTCTAATTCCTTCGATTCCATCTTTATTTACCTCTTCTTATCATCCATTACTTTCATTGCTCGACTAAGTAAGATTGCTAGAGTATCACATACTTAATCATGTGACATAGACATATGAAGCATGTAGCAAACCACCGAGAGGTGTGCATTGCACAAGTGTTGTGAGAAAATCGTATTTGCTTAGTGTTAGGCTGTAGCAATGCTTGTCTATGACCTAATCAACAGCGACTAACTGCCCGAGAGGGTAAGTAGTTGAACGCATTAAGCAAAGTAAGAAGTGTTCCTAGAGATAGGAATAATCTTATGTCAATCATGCTTATGTGATTACCTTGTCTTATGAACGCATCATTCACCATTTAGGCATACTTGGGATAGTAGCCTAAATACCAAATCTAAGCTCGAGAGAGTTAGATTGGAATGCATAAGCAAGAATAGAAGCTTAGGAATAAGTTATGTTTGCTATTACACAGTGTATGCACCCTATAGATTGGATATGAAAGTATGCGGTCACATTGCATGCGTCCAGAAGTAGGAAACATAGTATGTGGTCATCTCGTTTATGTGTGGGAACACGTGAGCAAGAATAAAGACTTAGACATAAGTCCTCTCGACACTATCGCATATATATCGCATGCGTCTTCGTCAAGTGTGTATAGCATAATCGCATAGCTTGTTGGCTGAGGTTACCCTTGCGATCAAGCTTATTGATGCAGTGAAGTCATCCCCGCCATTTTATCTATTTTTCCATGAATCTTATTACGCGTTAACAGTTTTCGTGTCTCTATCTATCATAGTCATACTTCCATATCTTAATCTATTTAATTAGGAGCAGGAGTAGTGCATAGCCCTTAACTTCAATATTATTTTATTCTTCGCCGCAACACATTACTCCATAACAGTTAGCTACAAGTCCCTGAGTTTGACCTCAGATCACCCGAGGAACTTGCGATCTCGTTATACTTGGCGAGAGAGCGAGAAAACTTGTGGCAGGAACGCATGGTCATTGCATACACTTTTAGACGCATATTGCATATCTCTTAGTTCAACGCATGATCAACGACGCATGGAGAATGAACAATGAACACGTATTTATTTACTCCATTTTCCCATACATCAACCACAACCAACTTCATTACCTAACGCTAAAACATACCACCTTCCTTAGTGAATTCTCAACTAGACTACTTTATTCTCTGACTTAGATAGATACTGTTGGGATTGGTATCCTAAATCTTCTAGTAGTCTCATAGTTTGTAAACATTCTGTAAACATATTATTATTAATAAAAATAAGTGTTATTTTATAAGCATTTACTCAATCCAATAAACTAAGATCCGTGGTTATTTTATGTAACTTAAGCATGTATGTGGAGACATACAAGTGGATCATGCCTTAAGTAATAACCTAAATGGTCTGTAGTAGATGGATAAAGAAATGATACCTTATTCTGGTGACATTATGCATATGACCCCTTTGTAGATGTTACAAGTGTTGTAAAGTACTACAAATGACCTGGTCCTAATCAGTCATGTGGAGACATGTGAGCGGGGGTATCCTATACAAAGAGTTTGTATAAGACCGAACCACCAAATGATTAGTCTCTTTATATAATGTCGTTGATAATTGAGATTTACATTTCACTAAGTAGACCATAGGTAACATGACCTTAATTCTGAGTGAGTTGGGAACTCCTGCTCATGAGAGCGGTCCTTTGATTTGTATGGGTGAGAGTGGTGATAACTTACAGAAATATGAGTTATTTATACTGCTTTATTTAGATATTGCAGTTAAAAGAGAGGAAAGTTGCATCAATTGTATGGAAATTGGCTAGGAAATGCAAGAATTATAATTTGTCGTCAATACACCCACTGACACCATTGCGATGGTAGAAAAGAATATTTCAAGTCTGTTTTGCAGGAAATCAAGTCATCGTATGCATTCATGGCTCAAGAGAAAGAACAACGCATCTACGTCGCATTGCGCCCATCATTCAGGAATGAATAGACGATCAACGCAATGACGGCGCATGCAAAAATCGATCAAGAGCTTTGCGATCAACGTAACTTCAACCACATGCGGTAATAAAAAAACAACACCGCATGCGGGAAAACGATCGAAGATGCAAAAGAGCAACGCAATTGTGGAGGTTTCAAACACGTGTACAACTGACCGTTGTGCATTTTTGATGGGATTGATTGCGTAACAGAAGGAATATTCATTCCACCATTTTCGAAGCTGCCGTAACAATAAAGTGGGGTCTACAAGTCAGAAAGTCAAAGCTGAGCCTATAAATAGCCTCTGAAATTCTATTGGAAAATATACTTGATACGGGCATATTTTGATATTTGTATATTGAGAGAGAGACTGGTCTGAGTGCTGATCGGAGAAGATTCGAGAAGATTTAAGAGACAAGGCCGAGAGGTAAGTCTCGGGGCAAGTCCTTTCAATCCCCGCCGTGAAGCTCTGTACCAAGGTCACTCCTACCGGACGAGCAAGCCTGAGAGGGAAGCTCTTCCTTCCATTCAATCCATTTTGCCAGCAAGCAAATCCACCGTCCAGATCTGTGTCAAGACATTGGCACTCTTCTGTATTAGTTTCTATCTCTTATCATCAATTGTATTCATCTTCTTAATCTCTATCATTCACACCATGTATCAAACGCTAAATATTAGTATTGAATGTCATGATCATTTTCATCTCCATCTTTCTGTCTATTTTCGTTCCTCTATTAACCACTTTCTCCATGAAGTTTTCTTAATCCCTTGGTAATTAGTATGAATCTAACAAGTAAATTAATCTGTGCTAAAGAAATAATGATGTTTAGCTAAAGCATGCTAGACGGCATCTTCACCTATGAGAGTAGAAGTGAAGATGTCATTCTGCCTGTCGAGAGAAGGTTAGAAGAATGCGTTAACTAAAGCGAGAAGTACTTCCAGCGATGGAAGAAACCTTGCGTTCATTACGTTCATCCCTGTTTCACCATAGAGATGTGGGAGTGTGGCCGATCACCGAGAGGTGTACGCCAAGGGAGGAACCGTAGTTAAATCTTTAACGTAATTAATGAACTTGTGATGTTTATATTAATTACCCTTTCTATTTCTGTTCCATACATAAAGAATTTAAACAACAAAACACGACCCTTTGTATAATTTTCACAGTCAATCTCAATCTCAGTATCATGTATCAGTATCCTGTATCTTGTATCATAATAGCTTAGGTTTACTTTTATCGCATTTTATTTTATTATCGCAACTTTACTTTATCGAATAATTTTACTTTATCGCAATTTAAATACCTGTATAAACACAACTTTTTATTAATTGAAAAATCCCCAGTCGCATATATCACGAAGGTAACGCATTAACTACGCAATCCCTATGCCCGACCTCGGTTCACTCTGAGAAACTTGCGGTGGAATTATACTTGGTTTCAACGCAAGGAAACTTGTGACAACACATAGCATACTATAAGCATTTCATTAATAACGCATACATCTAGAAGTAGTATCGCATATCATCGCATCACATACCCATTATGCGTGTAACAAGTTTATGGCGTCGTTGCTAGGGATTGGTAATGGTTATTGTTGAGTATGTTTGTGATATTTTGCAGGAGAGATCACTTTGTACTAGTTGTTCATCGCGAAGAGCAGTCTGACAGTTTATGAGTACTCGGACCGAACAAGAATTCGAAGCTGACCCAGAGATCGAGCATACATTTCATGCACGGGCACCCCAGAACCGAGCGAGGCGAAAGAAGGCCAACATGGCAGATAATAATAATGACAATGTGGCTTCTGCAGGAAATCAAGGGATGGAACGGCCAGTGCAAGATCCAGTTTTCCTTGTCACGGACCGCAACATTTCGATGAGGAACTATGCGGCGCCCAATCTATATGATTTTTCGCCTGGAATTTCAAGGCCAATCATTGAGAAGAATGCAAGATTCGAGATCAAACCGGTCATGCTCCAAATAATCCAGAATACGGGGTAGTTTGGGGGTCTGCAAGGTGAGGACCCACATGCCCACTAGACCAGTTTCGTCGAGATGTGCAGCAACTTCTCAATACCTGGCGTTACCCCATAAGGTATCAGATTATATCTCTTCCCTTACACCTTGAGGGATGAGGCCAAGAGGTGGGCTTATTCACTGGAGCCAAATGAGATTACTTCATGGGATCAGCTGGTTGAGCGATTTATGAAGAAGTTATTCCCTCTGGCTGTCAACGCAAGGCAATGGAAGGACGTGTTGAACTTTGAACAGATGGATAACGAGACCCTTAGCACCGCGTGGGTGCGATTCAAAAGACTGGTGAAAAATTCTCTGCATATCGAGATACCCGATTGCGTCCTGATGGAGACCTTTTATAATGGCCTGAACAGATCAACACAGGTTGTTGCTGATGCCTCCGCGGCAGGAGGTTTTGTGGATAAGACATATATTGAGGCCAAGGTCATCCTTGACCGCATCTCGTGGAATATAGATGACTGGGTAGACGATGGATATGGAGGAAGAGGCTCCGAAAGAAGAAGAAATGAAACTACCATTGTCTCTGTGGAGACAGTGACTATTTTGGCCGCCCAGATGGCCGTAATGACTTCTATCCTCCAGTCGATGGCGCTCAATCAAGGTGCCCTCTCCCAAACAACAGCGCAACCCAATGCCCCGGCACAAGTGGCCGCAATTAGTTGCGTTAATTGTGAAGGAGGCCATGCAGCGGAAATGTGCCCATCGAACATGCAGCAAGTATGTGAAATCCAGAACAACCCCTTTAGCAATACGTATAATCCTGGCTGGAGGAGTCACCCTAACTTCAGTTGGGGAGGGAATCAGAACCAAGGTGGGTCAAGTAACCATCAGAATGGCAATTCAGGGAATCGTGGAAACCCTCCACCTTTTCACCACAATCAGAATCAGGGTCAACAGAGACAATCGCACAATCAACAATTCTCATCTTCCAACACCTCTAGTAATTCATTGGAGGCCCTGCTCAAGCAATACATGAATAAAAATGATGCGGTGATGTAGGCGCAAGTGTCTTCAATAAGAAATTTGGAGATTCAAGTGAGGCAACTGGCATCCGAACTTCAAAATAGAACACCTGGAACGTTGCCCAACAATTCTGAAGCCCCTGGATCTCATGGAAAGAAGCAATGTCCCTGAAGACATTGGGCAGGCAAGCTAGACCGCCTGTGGAGGTGTGGATTGTGTCCATCAAAAGAAACTATCTTTCGGTCCATATCTAAATTCTATGTTTACATGCTTTCTTTTAAATTCCTGTCTTTATTGATTTATGAACTTTGTCATTTACTGCTTTATTCAATTTATCTTTCAATGCTTTATGAATTTATGATTCATTTAATTCTCTTGCATTTATTTCTGTACACTCTTTAATTCCTTTAACTTTTCTGTCATAAATGCGTTATTCTTAAACTTGGTGAATGATTGTTGAATAAGAAGAAAATAATTACCGCAAGGTCTTTATGGCTTACGTTGATGAAAAAAATATATATAATAAAAATATAAAAATATAAACAAATAAAAATAATAATAAAACAATCAACATCTGGTATACATTGCGATAATGGGTGCATCTTGTACTACAAGATACACTTTGCATTCATCCAACTCAAATACATTGCGTTGAGGAGTGTGTTACGCTCGTATGTGTTCTTTGCCCATCCTTAGCGAAAATGCACAATGTTGAGGTAGTGTTGCACTGGTAGAAATACCGTGCACCCGTCATCCAAAAATGCGTTTAGTTATGGGGCATGTTACGGGGATACATGTGTTGTTGCCCATCCTCTGCAAAGATTCATTTGCGTGGATGAATTCATTGCGTTAATTCTTTACCTTGCACCCATTCGAATAAAACTCCAAAGAAAATTCTTCTTGCAAACTGAGAAGTCTAATCGCTTCAGCTCCCAAGGACATGATGAATTTGCAGCTGAAAGAACGTACTATTCTGCAACTTCATAAATGTGAGGACTGCAAACAGTAGGCTTTTTGAGTAGCTCGAGGCATGCACCCACAGAATCTACGTTGGGCCCATCAAGGCCCAACCTATGAAAATGAGTCTCTTCATCTCAGATCGTCTATTTGCTTCATTTTGCAAAAAGAAACCCTAAAATCACCTCTGCATACCAAACCTTTCTTCCCAAAACCTTAACGATTTCTAGTTTCTTTTACTCTGGCATCCATGACAGACCAGACTTCCCAGCCATCTTCTTCACCTTCATTACCTTCAACAACCCAACTTACCATGCGAGAGGCTGCATTCCTTGCAGCCAGTCGCCATCTTGCTACTTAACCACAGACTGTCCCTCGAGTCACCGGAAGACTCGGGCGAAACCCCTTAGCAGCCAGGTCACTCCAGTTCAGAAAGGGACAAAGCTCTAAAAGCACCCCACTCCCAACACCAGCACTTTCCTCTGAAAGTGAGAAGAAGAGACAAGACGATAAGGAGGTGTTTGAGAGCATTCTCAGAAACCTAAAGAAAAGAGGAGGACTGCCCGAGGCTGGGGTTGTGAACCAACCACTGCCTACAGAGGAGGTGGCGTTTGAGGAGTCAAGGAGAAGTGATCTGGTTATCGTGAATCCTAAGGAAACTATGCAAGTAGAATCCTATGAAGAACCCATCAAAGTCACTTTAGAGGAAGCGGTGGCAGAGAAGCAGCTTGAAAAGGTTGAAGAGAAGAAGAAGAAGAAGAAGAAGAAGAAGAGTATGGAAAAAAAGTTTGGAGGAGATGAGCCATTCCATCTAAGCAAAGTAGAGAAGAAGATCAAAGAGAATGAGGATGAAGAAGATGAGGAGGCTAGGTTGAAAAAGAAGCAAGAAAAGAGTGAGAGAAAAGAACGCAGACGGGAGGAAAGGATCCCGAAGAAGGAAGAAGAAAGAAAAAAGAAGGCTGCAAGCCCAGAGCTGGACGGGGAATCCACCTCCGTAAGGGAGGACAAGGGGGAATTAGCGCAACTTAGAGAAATAGCGCAACCTGAAACAACGCAAACGGTTACGACTGACGAAGGAGAAGAAGGAGATGTTATCCCCTTGATGTCGCAAGGAGAATGCGCCACAAGGGTCAACCGTTGGCCCTCCAAATTTGATTAACACATTAGAAGAACATGAGAGGAGGAGAAAAGAGAAGGAAGAGAAGAAAGAAAAAATGGTGCGGGCACAACTCATCATTGCAGAGGGTAGTAGAAAGAGAAGATTATAAGATGAGGAGGTGCACCACAATAATGAAATAGCGAGAGTCGAAGAACTAAGAAGGCTCGAAGAGGAACAACACCTTTTGTTGGCCTTCAAGAAATTCGAAAAAGAGTTTGAAACAGAAGAGAGAGGGAGGCAGAAGAGGAGAAAAAGAAGGAAGAAAAGAAGAAGAAATGCCAAGCAAACATGCAGCGCTTAAGAAAGAAGAAAGGAAAAGAATTAGCTGAACAAGAAAAAGAACAACGCAAGGAGCGAGAAAGGAAACAAAGGCAGTAATCTCGCCTTGCATTGACCAAGGGAAAGGACAAAGCAGTCGCAGAAATTAGCAAGCCCGCATTGGCAAAGGGGCGTCCATCAAGAAAAAAGAGAACGATGACTTACTGATAGAGATGGGTTTTTTCCCTGCGCCAACGCCATTACCAAACTTGATCACGAGTGTGATCGTAGAACATGGATAGGAAAAAATTTTCCAGTGCCCAACCATTGTCATTCCAAAGGTAGTGAGGGACTTCTACCATGGACGGTTACATGACACTGAGGATGTGGTGACCATAAAAGGGCAAATGGTGTCTTTCAGCGTAAGAGACATCAATGAACTGTACCAGATGAAGGATAACCCGGATGCACCGGACAACAGAGCCCACTGAAGAGCAGATGGAAGATATACTGCGAGTATTAACGCAATCGAGCACTAAGTGGATGGTTTCATTAAAAGGCATCAGGACCATGGCGTCTAAGACACTGCTCCCTGAGGCACGACTTTGGGTTTATTTGGTCAAATGGTGGCTGATCCCAACTTCCCATGACAAAACAATTTCGAGGGATCGAGTCATGGCCGCATATTGCATTGTGCATGGCATTCCAATCGATGTGGGCCAGTTGATCGCAAGGCAAATTCGAGGTTCTGTAGGGCACATAAGAGGGCAATACTTCTTCCCATGGACGGTTTCAAGTTTATGCCTATCACTGGGTATGGACATTGATGAAGAGCCAATGGCAGAAGTTCAAGGCCTAATAAACGTCAAGATTTTGAAGTTGCTCCTCAAAGATTCCCCACACTACCCTAAGCTCCCTTTGAAGAGGCCCAACATTGATCTGATTTTGTTGCAAGAGCCCAAACCGAAGAAACAGCGCAGAGACGACAAGGGAAAGGAGAAAATCCAAGAAGAAACGATGCAAGAATCAGAACCCTTGGACCCTTTACCCTTGATAATTTGCCCTCCAAGCCCTCCCGCACAACCTTCTTCTTCCCTTCCTGAGCACTTTACTAATCTTCTCCTTCCCCCAGATTCCCTAACCGCATATCCAGTAGACCCATCATCACCTTCAGCATCATCACTGCAACTTCCACTTCCACCGCCGCATGTTGATGACCCACACGATTTGGGTTAAGGCACTTCTGCCCAATCCCAAAACGTCGCTGGCGAGGCATCGCAGGCATAACCCACCATTGCTTCCTTAGCTACTGAGTTAGCAGATATGCGGTCTCTTCTTGCCCAAATACAACAACTCTTATCCCAACAGTAAGAACTCTTCTCTCAACAACAAGCCTTCTTCGGCTAGAGAATTGATGCGATAATTGAGCGAGTCGACGATTTACAACGCAGTCTTGCCATGACAAAGCAGGTGTTAATCAATATTCAGCGCAACACTTATACGATTCACCTGCACCAAAGACAGATAGCGGAGCGCAGCCATGAGTACTTTAATTTTCTGACAGTATATCTTCCTGGACCTATGGTTCCTCCGCATCTCAGGCAGCATCTGATCTTTGAAGAAAATCCTCAAATACCACATTCGAACCCTCCTCCAGAACCTCTTGCTCCTCAATAATTTTTACAATTTAATTTTTTTATTACGGCCATTCTTTTATCTTTATTTCATTCATTGTTTAATTAAATTCTTTGATTCTTTGTACAGGCAAAAATTTTTGTATTGCGTTAATTGTAATTATTTGTATACTTAGTTTATTTTTAATACAACCAAGTAGCAATTCTCTCTATATGTCTGTGCCTCTTCTTTATCATCCTTTGTCAACTTTGCGATATTCTTAATCATTCATTTTGATTTATTCATTGCGCTACCATGATGTAAAATATGCATTCACTTTGAAAATTTTCTCATACTTTGTAATTTCTAATTAACACTTAGTTAATTCGTAGCTTAGCAATGCTTTACCTTTTACCCTTCAAAATTCTGCTCAAACCTTCTTTTTGAAATTTTGTCTAAGTGTTTGTCTATTCTATCCAAACAACACAATGAGAACCTTGCGCATCTCTAAATTTGAGAGTGGGGAAGGTCTGAGCAGATGAGATCAAGAGTATTCAGTAATTAAGAAAAATGCGTTCATTTTTCATCTCAAAAAGAAGAAAAAAAAATTAAATATTTTCATATAAACTCCAATGTTAGCGCAAGGGAAACCTAAAAAACAATCTCAACCTGATAAGAGTTAAGTTGTGAAAGGAGTCTGCTCGTAGTTGGATGTTCGCATGACACTCGTGGGAGCAAGCCAAAACGAAGGTGGGTTTCCAAGAACAACGCAATATGAAAAGAGAAAAATGCATAAAAAAATAAATAAAAGAATGCAAGAGACAACTCCTTTGAAAATCATGGGTTAAAGTTGAGATTGGCACACAACCGTAGTTAGATGTTCGCATGACACCCATGGGAACAAGCCAAAACAAAGGGTGTCATCATGATTAATAATCTCTAATAAATGATGCAAAGTTTAACACCGCATCCAGGCGCATGAAATTGTTTTGACAAGAAGAGGTAAACATTCTTTTTAAAACTAGAAAAGCATTTTTTAGCAGAAATTTGTAGTATAGAAGAATAAAGTAGGGCTTTGTTATGAATTAGCAATGATAGAAGAAAATTTCGTTGTTAAGTAATGTGCCTAAGTGGAGCATTCGGAGCAACCAATCGACGCAAAATTTAAGATAGGAATTGAGCATTAGTGCCTTAGTAGAAGATATGCTTGAGGACAAGCAAGTGGCCAGATTGCCAACTCAACAAGCCTACCATTTTGAAGATTTGTCTGATTGGGGAGCTGGGAACTTAGCTAAACAAGACGAAATTCACTCCTTCCCCGAAGCAAGGGTAAGTAGATAAATTGCTCCCTTAAGGGCTGATCTTCTCTTGGGAAGAGAGGACTCAGTCATAGTGGGACTATGACTTATTGTTCATTAGAGGATTCAGTGGTACTTAAGGAGTTAGATGTAACTACAGGGGCAAAATAGTAAATTGGCCCAGCTATACTTACGAGCGATTTGCGAAGTGTCATTGCATTGTTGATTGGTTATATGGACACAAAAATATATCTGTAGTATGAAGAACGCAACTGTCGGTCTTTAATGGAGTTGCCAGCAGTTAATAGATGGTGGATATCGTGATTAAAGAGTTTAGTTAGTTATTCACTTACCATTGGAGCTTCAAGCTACAGGTCCATAAGGTCCCCTTGGTAGCTTAATGGGTTCAAGTTGAGAATCATATTTTGGGTTAGTTTGAAGTGTTCAAATTAACAAGAGGAAATTTGATTATATATGATATAATCAAATTAATTAAATTATATGTGATATAATTGATATGATGTATTTGATACATTATTTGATTAGAGGAATTAATATAAATATGATTTATATTAAATGCCATAAAATAGAAAAAAGAACTATAGTATATATGTCGCATATGATGCAATATTAAAAATATAGGTTATAAATATAATATGATAAGTTAGTTATTATATTTATTTATAATATGATAATTAATTATTCTTTTTCTTAATAACTAACTTGAGTGGAAGGTTATTTGCGGTTTATGGTAACTGTGAGATAAAAAGGAAAGTAGTTTTCCAAATCAAAACATAATTTAATCATTCGTATCGTCTCACAAAAAGAAAAACTATCGAGACAAAGAGTTTTACTAAACGATAGTATTACATAGCCTAAACGATCAAGTATCGAGTTTATTATACGATAGTTACTCGTTGCTACATGATCGAGTAGCAAGTCTATATGATAGGCTTCTTCTTCTACACGATCGAGTATCAAGTCTATACGATAGACTTCCTTCTTCCATCACATACTCGATCGTCTACTCAATCATTCACTTCCTCCATTCCTCTATCCAAAGTCATATAGAGCCCATAACTCTTGGATTGTCACACCGAGAATATCAAGGTAACTCTTGTGGTGGTGTTCTTGTTCTATTTGAGGGTCGAGGATCGAGTTGTACTCGATTGTGATCGAGGTTCATCCAGTTGCTCATTGAGATCGAGTTCTGATCGTTGCGTTCAAGGTCGTGTTGCTGGATGCGTTGTTGAACGATCGAAGGATACTTGAAGAAAGGGTTCTTCAAAGGTATTGCATACTTGATCCCTTGTTTGTTCTCTAAGAAGCATGTTGTAATTTACTCGTTATGCATAATCTGTCCTTCTTGACTATAAATGTTTCTGTTCTTTCTCAATGGCATTTTGAACGATCCAATTCCATTCACTGGTTCTCTATTTAGAGTTCCTTGAATTGGTATCAGAGACATGTTGTTCTGATATTCCAAATGCCATTGCTATATTGAACTTCTTTTACAGTCATGGTGGGTTTTAAGTTTTCTACAATGCATTTAAGAGTTAAATGTGTTTGTGGATGTGTTGAAGGATAATTTCGGGAAGATAGCCTCTATTTAAAGCTTTCTTTATATTTCAAGTGTTAATTTGTAAGGGCCTTGCGTTTTTTGGCATAACTAACAAGCAATCGAGTTTGTATTCAAGTCTTTATTTGTGTTTGACTTTTTCATGATGAGGCTTCAAAGACGCATGGAGATGCTGTTATTTGAGGAAGAAGACCAAAGGATGGTCACATCGTGTAGCCCAGGCTAAACGATCGTTTAGATTTGGCTAAAGAATTGTATAGAAAAGTTCTACGATCGCATGGCTGATGCTACGCGATCAAGTAAAGAGTTTACTTGTTCGTGTTGCGTTGGCTACTCGATCGCCTAGACACTGAGGTAAACGGTCGCTGAGTATATGATACTCGATGCATGGTAGGCGCGCACACTAAACGATCGAGTAGGCCAGCATGCTCATCGCATAGTCACTGGCTACTCGATCACTCAGTATGAGATACTTGATGTTTGCTCCTCGATCGTTTAAACGTTCATGCTTCATAGCATAATTGTCGTCTACTCGATCGTTTAGGCGTTCGTTACACAATGTGCGTTGCACAATCGCGTGGCCTTCATGCTTCATTGCATAGTTAAAAGACACTCGATCCAGCTACACGATCGTTTATACTTAATCAACATTACTTGACGATCACAAGGAGCTGTTATACGATCAAGGGACGAGGCTTCACTCGAACGGTTCAATTGACCCGTTTATTTCATAATAGTTAGCTTTATTTTTCCCAGTTTTGAGGCTAATTATCCTGGTCCATCAATTTTATTTAATGTATATGGGATGTATGTTAGTTTATATGCCATAATATATGACATATAGATTTAAAACCCACCTTAGGTTATGCATTTTATTCACCCTTATAAAGTAGTTATGAATGAACATTGCATGAAGCATGACACTTAGGTTTATTTATAAGGGTTATAAATGCCTTGTAGATATCTAGCTTCGCATTGTGGTTGATTTTGATTGTTTCATTTTTTTATAAGTGTTATAATTAATGAAATTAGAATTAAAATCAATAAGAAAGAATTGCATGAAAACTTAGGCTTAATCATGTTTTAAAATAGTTTTAAAATTTGATTGAGATAGACCTAATATCATGGTTCTAATGAGATTAGATATCTAGGTTTAATCTTTTGAATCGGTTTAATGGGATTAAATTGATTTGAATAAAACATTAAATTTGTAATAAATCTATCTATAAGGGACCTTTTGTCTAAGGTAGGTTTTGGCTAGGCTGGGGTATTTAAGCTGACGGAAATGAAACACCCTACCTGGGAACCTAACTAGAAATGTGAATTAGATAGATTTTCTACAAGCATGCAACAGTTAATTAATGTTTGTTAAAGTGTTTAATAAATTTTGATCAAAGTTATTTAACTTTCCAAAGCAAGTGTTACTTTTGGGCAAACCTAAACAGTCACTTAGTAAAAATAATTAGCCATGTTTTTTTCTAAGTAAACTAAACCCTAGGTTGTTAAAATACTCAGTGAGAGGAAAAGATATATATGATATGTCAATTCCACTCACGTTTCTCCCTTAATGTTCACACTGTGAGATTCATGCTTGACCTCGTGGCGCCTTGGGAGCGTCCCCCTTGGGATGGTGTTTGCATGGATCAATATCAAGGTGAATGGAGAGAGTATTTATAGTAAGTGGGAGAAGGATGTGTGTCAACATGTCCTGCGGTCTTCTTCATTGGTTTATACTGTGAAACCTTCTTGCACGACCTCGTGGTGCCCTGAGAGCATCTCTCTTCGGATGGTTTGTCCGGTTGGTCAATATCAAGGCGAACTCCAGAAATGGATAGGGTCACTTTAGTTTCTGCTCCAATCGATTTTTTTCCCTTTGGATTGGCTGCTTGGGGCGGAACTCTAGGATCTAAAATGAAGGGTCACACTTATGGAAAATTGTTAAGCAAGTTAATGATTTCTTGACCAAATTAATGATGGCTAGTTGTTATAGGAACAAGAGTTGTTCTGGTGTAATGATTGGTTGAGAGTGTCTCAATTCAGATGAGGGATAAATTGACTACCCTTCGGTGGCTTTTGTCTTAAACCGTTGAAGTGTCATTGCAAAACTAGATGTGATACAGAGTTCATTTAGATTTTTCTATACTTTATTGGATTTGTTTTAAAGAGTAATTGTTAAAATCTAACATAGATCAATATGTTTGTTTTTTCAGCAACATGTCAATGTTTGATATTCTGTTAGTTGCCATTTCTTCTTTGATCGATTACATACATTGGAAAGCATCTATTAAAACATATTTCGTGGTAAACGACCTCATTTTTGTCATATTTGAGGAGTGTCCACAAGTCCCGAACCTTGATGCACCGCGAAATGTTCGTAATGCATATGGGGTGTGGATGAAGGCTAATTCTAAGGCCCGACTTCACATTTTGGCAAGCATACCTAATGCATTGGCCAAAAGGGTTGAGAACATGGTCATTGCACATGAGATCATGGACTTGTTGCAAGAATTGTTTGAACGTAAGTTCTCATTTTTGAAGCAAAAAGAGATTGATGACAAAGAAATCAGTGGTGTCAGTTCCCAAGATAATCTCCAGTCTTTCTTGAATGTCAAGGGACTAAAAGAGAAAGCAATTTTTGCTGACTCTGATGAAGTTCATCGATGAGAATTGTTCTCTGAAATGGAACTTGGAGTTTATATAGGTTCTAATACTGATCCCACTACTCTCCAAAAAAGGAAGAAATCTAAAGATGATAAATGTGATTTGTTTGTCTTGGAGACGTGCTTGGTAGAACATGATGATTCTGCCTGGATACTTGATTCAAGTGCCACTAACCATGTATGTTCTTCCCATCAAGGATTTAGTTCTTGGAAACAGTTGGAAGCTGGAGAGTTGACTCTTAGAGTCGATACTAGTGAGGTCGTTTCAGCTATTGCTGTAGGCAGGCTTAAGTTATTTTTAGACAAGAAATGGTATTTGTTACTGGATAACATTTATGTAGTTCCTCATATCAAGAGGAACTTAATTTTAGTTTCTTGTTTGATTGAACAAAGTTATTACATCTTCTTTTTTGACAATAAAGTGTTTATTTTTAAAAATGGTATGGAGATTGGTTTTGGTTCAATGGAAAATAACTTGTATGTACTAAGGTCGCTAGTCATAAAAGCCTTGCTTAATACTGAAACGTTCAAAACAGCAACAATTGTAAAAAGACAAAGAGTTTCTCCTAAAGAAAATGCCCATCTTTGGCATCTAAGGTTAGGTCACATCAATCTCAATAGGATTGAGAAGTTGGTGAAATGTGGACTTCTACATGGTTTAGAAGAAAAATATTTACCAATATGTGAATCTTGCCTTGAAGGCAAAATGACCAAATGACCTTTTACTGGAAAAGGTTATAGAGCCAAGGAAACCTTAGAGCTTATACATTCAGACTTCTGTGGTCCGTTAAGTGTAAGAGCATGAGGTGGGTATGAACATTTCATTTCTTTCATAGATGATTATTCTAGATACGGGTATTTATACCTAATGCAACATAAGTCTGACACTTCTGAAAAGTTCAAGGAGTATAAGACTGAAGTTGAAAACTTGTTAGGTAAAAAGATAAAAACACTACGATCTAATCGTGGTAGAGAGTATATGAAATTAGAATTCCATAACTATGTGATAGAACATGGAATCACATCCCAACTCTCAGCCCTAGGTACACCTCAGCAGAATGGTGTATCAGAAAGGAGAAGCATAATGCGTTGAATGATGGAGAGGACTCTTCTGTTGAAACCACGCTCCGAGGGGGATAATTATCGCACCCACAAGGAGAGAGCGCACACCACATCCTAGAAAGCAGCCGCAAATCCAAAATGACAATAATTAAATAAATAAACTAAACTAGGAAAGCAAAGTAAAGATAGGTTAGAAGACGTCCCTAGAGAAATTGGAGTGAAACCACCACAAGGCATCTTCCATGCAGGAGATTGATCTCAACTGCTTAGGTCAAGAGACTCATCCTTACCATTGGAGCTTCCAGCAATTGTTGGTCGCATGTTGGTTCACACGCACCTAAGACTACTTCCAGCTCATGCGACAGATAGCCTTTCTATCTCGGGGTCAATATTGATTTTCGGCGCATCGCCTTCACTCAAATATTGTTTACAACTTGGTCGTACAAGCTACAATATGCCCAAGACTAAAAGGGTTCCAGCGAAAACACAAAACTTAACAAACTATTAGCTACCAAGTCCCTTGCAACAGCACCAAAAACTTGATGCATGGAAAAGGAAAAGTAAATATGTGTGCATCTTATGATATACATTGATCTCCATGCATTGATGGTCATGCGTTGGACTAAGAAATATGCAATATGTGTTTAAGAATATATGCGATGACCATGCATTCCTGCCATAAGTTTTCTTGCTTTCTCGCCAAGTATAATGAGAATGCAAGTTTCTTAGGATGATCCGAGGTCGAACTCAGGGACTTGTAACTAAATGTTGCGAAGCAATGCGTTTGAGGTGATGAATAAAAGAAAAAAAAGAAGTTAAAAGACTATGCGCTACTCCTACTCCTAACTAAACAGATTGAGCAATGGAAGTATGACTATGAGAATTGGTAGAGATGCGGCAACTGTTAACACATAATAAGATGCATGGCAAAATAAATAGAATCGAGGGGATAAATTCACCATATCATTAAGCTTGGTCGCAAGGATAATCCCAGCTCACCACACTAATTTGTTGCACACCTCTCGGTGGTCAGCCACAGGCTTATATCTCTATAACGCATGGTTGTGTTGAGCATAAGAATATTCCTATCTCTAGGAACATTGCTTACTTTTCTTAGTGAGTTCCACTACTTACCCTCCCGGGCAATAAGTCACGGCTAATCAGCTCATAGACAAGCATTGTGACAGCTCATAGACAAACGTTGCTATAGCCTCACACTAAGCAAAGAGGATTAACTCACTATACTGATGCAACGCACACCTCTCGTGATGGAACACGAGACATACGTAGTGGAATAAGGATCTAATGACTCTCTAATTGCTTCTATTCAAAAGGAAATTAGCATGCAAAATGAAGGAAAAAACAGTAAATAAAAGGGATGGAATACAACCTTTGTAACTCCCGAAAAACGCTTTTTCTCGCTGAATATTGACCCGAACTCTTCCGGACCACCACTAAAGTTGACCTACTATCCTCTACACTCAGAACCAGGTTGTGGGATCTGATGGATGAAGAAAACCGAGAGAGAGAAAACAGATGGAAAAAATAAGAATGAATTTGGGTTTGGATTTTTTATTTTTCCAGCCCAATTTTGAAAACAATTTTGGAAAAAAGGCCAAAGTCTTTCATCTATAATTGAAAGCCCATTTTATAGAAAAAAAAAAAATCATGCAACATTTGCATGAAACAAATCCATAAAAACCAAACAACTAGAATCCACTATCTAAGTGGGATTAATGTCTCCACTATAAGCCAACACCTAGCCCACTATTTTATTAGTGGAATTATCCAACAAAAGTTTGGATTTTCCCACTAACTTTAGTCAAAGGGAAAAAAAAGTCATTTTGTCAAAGTCAAACTTTGACCAAAAACTCAACATTTTGACTTTTTATGATTTTTTTTCGTGTTGACTAATTTTGACTCCCGAGCATGAATCCGCATTCGTTTTCTCAAAATTCAAATCACATTTGAATATAAAGTCGATCAAAGTTTGACTTTTCAAAGTCAAAAGTCAACTCTTTGACTTTTTACATCTTTGACCATTTCCATTATTTTCGAGCTTCCGAATATGAACGTATTCATATTCTTGATATTTAAATCACATTTAAATATTAAAGCTATATTTCTAAACTGAAAACCAGACTACTATATCACATATACTTGTCGGTTTCTCTTTCTTCACCTAATTCGAACAATTCGAATTATTCTATCATACTGTTCTAAGTGTATTCCATATGAGCTAGTAGGGAAACCTAATGGACCTATAGATCATGGGTTCCAATGATCCGAGATTAGCTGGCTAAAACTCTTTTAGACAGAGCTAATCAATATTCGTTAACTAACGGGTCATTCCACTATAGTCCCGTAGTTGCACTCCCCTCACTATAGATATATTTGTGTCCATTTGATATAACCATGATTAGTAAGCTAATCCTTCACAGGTTATTCGTAATCACGGCTGGGTCATAAAAACCGTTTAACCCCCAAGACTACATCTTATTCTTTAAGTTCCACTGATCCTCTAATGAACAATTGGTTTAAGATCCAACCTATAAACCGAACCCCTCTCGGGCCAAGGAGAGGGTGAGGCCCCTTGTTCAAGACCTGGATTCAGTACTAAAGGGAACAACCTATCTACTATCCCTATAATGGGTAGGAGTGAATTTCGTCTTGCACCCTATGTTCCCAGCTATCCACCTGATCTTACCCCTGAAATGGGAGACTTATTGGGCCAGCGATGATGAGCTGCCCTCACCTATGCAGATCTAAGGATAATTCCGAGTGAACAAGAGTTCATAGTTAGCTCAGGATTAAGATTAAATTACCTAGGTCATCAATTAACGAAATAGTCAGTTTTATAGATAAAACGGCATTCAGAATGTAAAAAGTGACTATTTCATGGTTCAGTCTTATGCAAACTCATTGCATAGGATGCCCCTACTTATATATCTTTATATGAACGATTCAAGATCACATCGTTTGTACTAACTACAAAGTGGGCCGCATCCATAGTGTCCCCATAATAAGGCGTCCAACCTTATTCATATACTATAGACCATTTTGGCTATATATTTGAACTTGATCCATATTTATGTCACTACATAAAGTTCAAACTACATTAAATAGCCTCAGGACCTTAGTTTATTGGATTCAATATTACAATTTAAATAACAACTTTATTGAAAAACAAAACAGAATATGTTTATTAATTTACAAACTATGAGTTTTAGGACATAAAATGCAACTCCCACTTGGACTAAAACTCCTAGTGGAGTATCACAATGTTGAATTTAGGTGAGAAACATATGAGTACAATAAACATATGAATACGATAAACTAGGGCATATACCCAAAAGTTCTCCCACTTGTCCTAGTTTACAAACTTCGTAGACCTAGACTCTATAGGTGACCTTCAAACACTTTAGCTGTAAGGGCCTTCATAAAAAGATCAGCTATGTTTTGCTCAGAAGATATCTGGGTTACTACAACATCTCCACGATGTATAATCTCCCGGATCAGATGGTATTTGCACTCAATATGCTTGTCGCGCTTGTGGCTTCTTGGTTTTCTTGAATTTGCAACTACACCACTATTATCACAATATAGGGTGATAGGCAGATGCATATTTGGAATAACTTTCAAATCTGTCAAGAATTTGCTCAACCATATTGATTCCTTTGTTACTTCACAAGCAGCTACGTATTAAACTTCCATTGTGGAGTCTGCAATACAGTTTTGCTTCACACTTCTCCGTACTACTGCTCCTCCATTCAGAATGAACACTGATCCCGATGTAGTTCTTGCATCTTTATCAGTTTGAAAATTAGAGTCAGTGTATCCAGTAAGGATCAAATCCTTAGTACCATACACGAGCATGTAGTTCTTCATTCTCCTAAGATACTTGAGGATATTCTTAACGGCAGTCCAATGATCATATCTAGGATTGGACTGATACCTACTGACTATCCTTACTGCATAGCATATGTCAGGTCTAGTACATAATATTGCATACATCAAGCTCCCTACTGCAGAAGCATAGGGATGCGTCTCATATCCTCAACCTCTTAAGGTGTTTTAGGACATTGATCCTTTGACAAATGAATTTCATATCTGTAAGGTAACAGACTTCTTTTGGAATTCTGTATCTTATACCTAGACAACATTTTGTCTATATAAGTTGCTTCAGACATGGCTAGTGTTCTGTTCTTGCAGTTCCGAATAATCTGAATCCCAAGAACAAACTGTGCATTTCCTAAATCTTTCATTTGGAACTGTTTTGCTAGCCATTTCTTGATGTCAGTTAGGTAACCTACTTCATTCCCAATGAGTAGAATATTGTCAACATATAAAACTAAGAACGCTATATTAGAATTGACAATCTTCTTGTAAACACAAGGCTCGTCAACATTCTATACAAAGCCATGAGATTTGATTGCAGTATCAAATCTTATATTCCAAGATCTAAAAGCTTGTTTCAACCCATAAATGGATTTCTGAAGCTTACAAACCTTTTGTTCTTGACCCTGTGCAATAAACCCTTCTGGTTGAGCCATATAGATACTCTCCTCAAGATCGCCATTTAGAAAGGATGTCTTGACATCCATCTGCTAAATTTCATAGTCATAAAAGGTGGCAATGGATAAGAGTATTATAATCGACTTAAGCATGGCAACGGGAGAGAAAGTTTCTTCATAGTCCACTCCCTCTCTCTAGGTATAACCCTTTGCCATAAGTCAAGCCTTAAAAGTCTGTACTTTACCGGCTTGGTCTCGTTTTCTCTTATAGATCCACTTACAACCAATTGGTTTTACATCATTTGGTTGATCTATAAGTTCCCAGATAGAATTGAAGTACATAGACTTCATTTCCAGGTCTATGGCTTTAACCCACTGATCACGGTCCACATCTTTTATCGTCTGTTTATAGGTCGATGGATCCTCTATGTTGTCATCAGGTATGAAGACTTGTGTTTCTGCTAAACCCAAGTAACGGTCAGGCTGACAAACAACCCTTCCACTACGTTGAGGCATTTTCAACTCTTGAGAAGGATGTGACTGGCCAAATATACTAGTTTTATCTACTACTTTAGTATATGAACTAGTTCTATCTGTAGCGTCTTTGGACATTTCATTCAATACTAGTCTACTGCGAGGTTAATGACTTCTTATGTGGTCTTCGTCTAAGAATGTGGCATTTTTCGATACAAATACCTTATTCTCTTGAGAATCGTAAAATAGACCACCTTTTATTTCTTTTGGAAAACCTACAAATAGTCATAGTTTTGAACAACGTTCCAATTTTTAGGATTTTGCACCAACACGTGTGTCGGGCATCCCCAAATTCTAAAGTGACGTAAACTACTTTTACGCCCTTTCTAAAGCTCATAAGGTGTTTCTGAAACACTTTTAGATGGAACGTTATTCAAAATATAGACAGCAATCTCTAATGCATGTCCCCAAAAGAAATCAGGTAACTTAGCAAAGCTCATCATTGAGCGAACCATGTCCAGCAAGGTTTTATTTCTTCTTTCAGATACACCGTTCTGCTGAGACATATTAGGTACAGAGAGTTGTGACTTGATTTCATGTTCTATCATATAGTCCTAGAATCTTAAGTCCATGTCTCCCCACCTTGATCTGATCGTAGTGTCTTAATTGTTTTACCTAACTGGTTTTCAACCTCAGCCTTATATTCTTTGAACTTTTCAAAAGAATCAGACTTGTGATGCATTAGGTAAATATGACCATACCTTAAATAATCATCAATAAAACTGATGAAATATTCATACCCACCTCGAGCTTTGACATTCATTGGTCCACAGAGGTTCAAATGTACGAGCTCTAAGGGTATTATGGCTCTGAGACCTTAAAAAGATCTCTTAGTCATTTTTCCCTCAAGACAAGACTCACATGGTGGTAAAAAATTGTTTTCTAATTTATTTAGGAGCCCATTCTTAACCAATCTCTCAATCCTTTTGAGATTTATGTGGCCAAGTCTTAAGTGCCATAGATAGGCATTAGAAGAAATTTTTTGTCTTTTATTCTGAGTTTCGGCTGTTCTAAACATCTCAGTATTTAAGACAAATTTTGCTTTAGTTTGTCTTAACTTATATAAGTTGTTTTCAAGTATAGTAGAACAAATTTGAATACCTTTTTTGAAAATGAACGCTTCATTAACTTCAAAGATATTTTATATATTTGTTCCAATATACATGTGATAGATATTAAATTCCGTCTCATTTTAGGAGCATACAAAATATCTTTAAGTATGATATATCTATCGTTGAAAAACAACTTCAAGTCTCCCACTGCTTCGACCGAGACAACCTCTCCTGTTCCAACCTTGAGGGTGATCTCGCCTTCTTCAAGCTTTTTCCAGGAACTAGTTTCCTCAAAAGAGAAGCAAATATGATTAGTGGCTCTTGAATCCAATATCCAAGTTGAGGTATCATACTCCACTAAACATGTTTCAGCAACTAGTAAATCATATTTACCTTGTGCTTCTTTCGAGGCAGGGGCCTGGGGACATTCCTCAGTTAAGACAAATCTCAGGTCATCTATTACTAGTGTTGAATTCAAATTTGTTTTCCATGTTGAGTAGTTGTTGCCGTTAAGTTTTTCATAAGCTAATAGTTGATCTAAAGAGCTAGTCATGCTGAAAAGAAAAACATATCCTTTTTAGTAAAAAACATTAATCTTTTAAATCCAATCAAGTTTAGTAAAAAAAAACTAATAATGTACCCTTCATTATTATATTTTGCAATGATATTTCAACGGTTTAGAATAACCTTCACCGAGGGGTGATCGACTATTCCTCCGTTGAACCAAGACTATCTTGACTAGATACTATCACTAGAATAACTCTTATTCCTATAGTAACTTAGTTATCGTTACTTTGGTCAAGAATTTACTAACACTTAGTAATTCTCGTAAGTGTGACCCTCCATTTTCAGACCTCAAAGTTCGAAATCATTATGCTCTCAAAGTTGGAAAGACAAGAATGAAAACGGACCTGAAAGACCCTATCAATTTCTAGAGTTTGCAGAGTTCTAAATCTTATAATACAGCCCTCCGATTGGTAAGGTCACTCTAGGGCAGAAATGCAAGCACATTATAGGAATCTCACGGTGTGACCTAATGGAAGAAACTATAGGATGTGTTGACACACTTTCTTCTCTCACTTACTATGAACAACTTCCCCTATTCACCTTGGTATTGACTCATACAAATACTCTCCGAATGGAGTCCACTCCCAATGCGGCCCAAAGTCAAGCATGAATCTCACGGTGTGAACTCTTAGGGACGCTAGAGCTAAAAGTAAATTACTTCTCTCCAGCTGAAGTGTTCTAGACAGTTAGGGTATAAAATGCTTAGCGATACATTTCGGCTAACTAAACATATCCTAAGTTTAGGTGATTCATTCGAGTATAACTTTTATACTGGATTTTTAACCTACGATGTCTAGGTGATAAACAAATTTTATTACCTCATACCACTCACGCATGCTCATAAAACCGATTTAACCTAACTTAGACGCCAGCTCAATCTCCAGGTAGTAGGTGTTCCGTGAACTATCAACTTAAAAACCTTTAACCTTAGTCATCTTATCTGACTTTTTGCCAAGATCTTGTTAAGTGAGTTTTCTTGTAACTTCGGTTTTACAAGATATCGACCTATTTTTCTATGAAAAATGGGATTGCTCGATGGTTAACGCTAAGTGAGCATGCATCTTATCTTTATTATAGATTTTAGAAGTCTGGGTTATTTTATAACAATTATAACCCTAGTGCATTCATCTATAACATGCTTCCTTCAATCAAATATGCTTTAATATAACACTTATATTAAAACTAAGCATGCATAGGATATATTTTATAACACTTATAAGATATAACAAATGCATGCCACATGCTTTTCCTATGGTGAGGTTTTAAAACTATATGGCATACTATATGCACACATAATCAAACAACATTATACATCACATGCATAATAGGTAAATAACACACTAAATGGACCGATTTTGGCATTAAAAACAAACAAATAATTAATTTATTACATAAATCAGCAACCAGCTTCCCGGAACCAGCTTCAAACACTTTGAACCATCTGAAACCGCTCAGAAACCACACGAACCGGCCCAAAAACTCCAAAAACCAAGTTCAACCAGTCAAACCGGCTCCACCAGGTCAAACAGACCAGTCCAGACCATCTGAACCGGCTGGTCAACACCCGCTGGCATAGTCAATTGAGGCGCAGGGCGGGTCCGGTCGACGGAACGCACAGGTCACGAGCAAGCGGAGCGGGCGCACGGGTGCGTGGGTCACGCAAAGTGGAGCAGCGGGTGCGCAGTCGAATCCAAGCAGGGCAAGCATGCGAAGCGAGGCGCACGTGTGGGGCTACTCCGTACCGGGTCGGAGCGCTCGGGCTGGCGGGTCGGAAGGAGCCTTCTCTCGGGTCTAGGAGCAAAATTCGGGTCTGTGATCACAATTTCTTCAATTTTGTTGTTGTCCTCTCTCTCAGAATCAAGAAATTACAACCTAATTTCAACTCTAATAATTCCAACAAATTTACAGACCCTTTTTCACACATTAATGCTCATAAACATGTGAGCAATTACAAATTTCCACAAGAAATTTAAAGAAAAACAATGCCAAAATCATAATAAATCCACTTTAGTCCATATTTCATTCAACCTTTGAATAGAAAGGAAAAAAACACCCACCAAAAGTAATTGAGCATAATTAAAGCATTTTCTGATACCACATGATAGAACACGAGACATACGCAATGGAATAAGGATCAATGACACTCTAATTGCTTCTAATCAAAAGGAAAATAGCATGCAAAATGAAGGAAAAAACAGTAAATAAAAGGGATGGAATACAACCTTTGTAGCTTCCAAAAAATTCTTTTCCTTGCTGAATATCGACCCGAACTCTTCTAGACCACCACTAGAGTTGACCTACTATCCTCTGCACTCAGAACCGGGTTGTGGGACCCGATGGATGAAGAAAATTGTGAGAGAGAAAAGAGATGGAAAAACTAAGAATGAGAGAGTTTGGAAAAAATTATTTGACAAAATAGCAAGGTCGAAAATAAATACCTCACCCCCAAATTTAAAATGCGGCAATGTTCTCATTGCCAAAAAATTGAGATAAGTCATGCGATGTTCGTAGAAAACTTTGTAAAGAGAGTTTGAAAGAAAGCTAGCAAACCCCTAACTTCTAGAAATATTTTATGAGTTAACTATCTTGAAGTTAAGATGACTCTAGTATATACGAAAGAAATAGAAGCATGTTTTTCATCATTGAAATCATACTTGGCAAAGAAACAGCATGTGGCGATGTACTAAATTTATCTATGTCAAATGATTGCGGTAATCAAAGAGGATGCGGTGATAAAACTTTTAAAACTAATCATGCAATGTGATAGTGCAAAATTTGAAATAAAGATAAGGAAGAATACACCCCCAAATTTGCATTGTTGCCCGCATTGTGTATTGACGCATCTATCTTTGCGGCGATCTATCTTCTTTGGATTGCGGTGATGGATTAAGATAAGTGGCTTCTTCGTGCAACATCTCCGCAATCTGGCGCCTCGATCGTTGCAAGAAAAATAGAGAGAGGTCAAATTATTTTAAACAAACCAAAATTCGTTATCGCAATCTCGCCTTTTTTTTAGATGCATAAGAACAGATAAAGCTGAAAAAGAGATAGTATAATGAAAATTCAGAATAGTAGAGAAAAGTTGAAGATTCCATGCTTTCCAAAACTTGCGTCCCTGATGGATTGCGAACGTCTGATAATGCAGGGACCACCTACTTCCTTCTTTATTCAAAGTCCTTTTAGTTCTATGGAGTCGACTCGGCGATGTCAGCCTTCTCTATGATATTCCTTTACTCGCGGCCCATTAACCTTGAATATGTTGGTTCCGTCATCATTTGATAATTCAACCGCGCCATGCGAAAATACTTGTCTAACTATGAATGGTCCGGACCAACGTGACTTTAGTTTTCCCGGGAAGAGTCGCAGACGTGAGTTGAAGAGTAAGACCCTCTGCCCAACTTGGAGGTTCTTGCCGCATATGTGTTTGTCATGCCAGCGCTTGGTGTGCTCTTTGTAAATCTTCGTGTTTTCACATGCGTTAATCCTCCATTCTTCTAGCTCGACCAGTTGCATTTTTCGCGCTTCTCCTACTTTTTTCAAATCAAAGTTCAGCAACTTTACCACCCACAATGCCTTATATTCCAGCTCCAAAGGCAAATGACACGCCTTACTAAATACCAACGCATATGGGGACATACCTATTAGTGTTTTAAATGCAGTCCGGTATGAACACAACGAATCGTCAAGCTTTATTGCCCAATCTTTTCACAAAGGCCTTACTACCTTCTCAAGTATCAGCTTAATTTCTCGATTGGACACCTCAGCCTGACCATTTGTATGTGAATGGTATGCGGTGGCCACTTTGTGGAGGATATTGTATTTGTGCAATAGCTCCTTGATATTATGGTTGATAAAGTGGGACCCTTCATCACTTATGATGTCACGGGGAGTGCCAAAACGAGTGAAAATATGTTTCTTCAGGAATTGGGAGACGACCATCGCATCGCTTGCGGCACATGCCATTGCCTCTACCCAATTGGATACATAATCAATGGCTAATAAAATATAATGCTTACCATTCGAGGGAGGGAATGGTCCCATGAAATCAATCCCCCATACGTCAAACAATTTAAGCTCCAAGATGGTATTCATTGGCATTGCATGTTTCCATGAAATGTTACCTGTGCGTTGGCACCGATCGCACTTCATGGCATAGTCAGCTGCATCCTTAAACAATGTGGGCCAGAAGAATCTACTCTGTAAAACCTTAGCTGCGGTGCGCTGCCCTCCAAAGTGCCCACCATATGGTGAGTCGTGACGTTGCAATAATATGCCCCTCTTTTATACAGATTCGGCTCATCCCAATAATAATGTATGCATTCATGTTTGAGCTTCTTCTATTGGTGGTAGGTGTAATCTTCAGAAAATTGCTCACAAACCAGATAATTGACTATGTCTGCATACCAGGGCAATTCTTCAATATGGAACATCTACTCATTCGGGTACACCGCACTTACCTCAAACTCATTGCCTCAGAATTTTCTAGTCTAGACAAGTGATCCGCAACTTAGTTCTCTGTCCCTTTCTGGTCAATTATTTCAATGTCAAATTCTTGGAGGAGGAGAACTCATCTGATCAACCTCGGCTTTGCGTCCTTCTTTATCATTAAGTACTTTATTGCCGAATGATCAATATGGATGAGTACCTTTGTTCCCAACAGATATGCCCGAAATTTTTCCAACTCAAAACTTACCGCGAGAAGCTCTTTCTCTGTGGTCGTATAATTTATCTAAGCAGGATTTAATGTTTTACTCGTATATGCGATGGGATGCAAGATTGTTTTTCTCTTCTGTGCCAAAGCTGCTCCCATCGCATACCCACTTGCATCGCACATAATTTCAAAGTGTCCAGTCAGGTGCAATTAGTATGGGTGCGGTAATCAGTGCATTCTTCAAAACTCTGAATGCGTTGAGGCAGTTGTTGTCAAATTCAAATTTTCTGTCAGCCTCTAACAATGCACTCAGTGGTTGTGCTATTTTGGAAAAGTTTTTGACAAAGCATCTGTAGAATCCAACGTGCCCCAAGAAACTTCGTACAGCCTTCACGCTTGTTGGAGGTGGAAGTTTTTCAATTGCTTCAATTTTTTCTTTGTCCACCTCCAACCCATCTTGGGAAACCTTGTGCCCCAACACTATGCCCTCCTTCACCATGAAATGATATTTTTCCCAATTAAGTACCAGATTCGTCTCTTCGCATCTCTTCAATATCTTCTCCAAGTTGGCTAGACAAACTTTATAGGTGTTCCCGTAAACAGAGAAGTCGTCCATAAAGATTTCAACAGAGTTCTAGAGATAGTCTGAAAAGATGGCCATCATGCACCTTTGGAATGTGCTTGGCGCATTGCAGAGACCAAACGGCATGCGGTGAAAAGAAAATGTCCCATATGGACAGGTGAATGTGGTCTTGTCTTGGTCTTTTGGAGCTATAATAATCTGGTTTTACCCGACATAACCATCCAGAAAGCAATAAAAGTCATTTTCAGTTAGACGATCTAGCATTTGATCAATAAACGGTAGAGGGAAGTGATCTTTCTTTGTGGCCGCATTCAGCTTGCAGTAGTCCATGCAAATGCGCCACCCAGTGATGGCCCTTTGCGGTATTAATTCATTGTTTTCATTCGGGACTACCGTCATGTCGCCCTTTTTCGGCACACACTACATGGGGCTGACCCACGTGCTATCTGCTATAGGATAGAAGATGCCCACACTAGCCATTTAATGATCTCCTTCTTGACGACCTCTTTCATCGCAGGGTTGAGTCTACGTTGATATTCGATCGTTGCTTTGTAGTTCTCTTCAAGACGAATGCAGTGCATACAGTACGCTGAGCTGTTCCTCTAATGTCGATGAGCATCCAGCCAATTGCTCGCACATGCTTCCTCAGAATGCTCGTCAATGCATTCTTCTGGACTTCATTAAGCTCAGAGGAAATGATAACTGGCAGCTTCTCATTCTGCCCCAAAAATGCGTACTTTAAATGGGTCAGTAGGGTCTTTAATTCCAGTGTTGATGGTTCTACTAGGGAAGGTTGCGTTGTTTTTCTTGCCCGATGTACACAATGCTTGCCCGATGTACAATCCTCCTATGGAGCAAGGAATAGTAAAGTTCCTAGGATCGCTCATCTTTGGTGGAATGATTGATTTTGAACTCTTAGTTATTGATTTTGAACTCTTAGTTACCATATCCTTCAGAAACTTTGTGTAGGTAGGCATTTTCTCAATCGCTTCATTGAAAGGAATATTAATACGTAATTGCTTTAACATAGACATGAAGCGTTGGTACTGTACCTCTTCGTTCTTTTTCTTCCTTAGTTTCTACGGGAAAGTGGGTAAGTGCACTTTCATGGTTCCCGTCTTAGTTGGCTTTGAGGTCGATGCAACCTTTGGTTCTACTGCTTCTTTTTCTCTTTCTTCTTCTTGCATCACCGAAACTTCAGATTCCTCCGCAATGGAAGCTATCTGACTAAGCTCCTTCTTTTCTCCCTCTACAGTCTTCCCACTTCGTAATGTCACAATCTGACATTGCTCTTTACCTGATCCCCTCGGGTTGCATGGGAGTTCTATTGAACTCGGCAGAGCCTTTTGCGGTCTACTCTTCAGCTCATTGGCAATCTGGCCCATCTATAATTCTAGATTGTGGATGGACATAGCCTGACTTTGAAGCACAGTTTCGTTTTTCTCTATGTATTGCTTCAATAGGCTTTCCAAGGAAGAGGATTGTGATGGTTGTAAGCTACTTGCTTGATTGTTTGTCTGACCGTTGTTGCGTGGGAAAAATCCTTGTGGCCCTTCTTTCTGCGCCATGGGTTGGAAATTCTGTTGCCGATTCTTCCAAGCAAAATTGGGGTGGTTTCTCCACTCAGAGTTGTAGGTATTCGAAAAAGGATTATTTTTCACAAAGTAAACGGATTATGGATTTTAGGGCAGGCTTCCATCGCGTGTCCATCACCGCAAGTCGCACACCTTGTGGTCTTTTAACTGATTGCGTTGATTTGCTCATTTTGCGGTGTTGGGTTGCTGATCGCAATTCCCTAGATTAAGTTCATCATTGCGGCCATCTGATTTTGTAGTGAAGGGTTAGACGAAATAAAGTTAGGGGCTAAGGGTCAAAATCTGGTTTCAACGGTGATAGAACTGATGAAGATGAAGAGATGCGAAACCAGATATGAAGACGACATCGACAACCCTGAAAGAGGCAAAAATCACATATGAGGAGTGGAATCGATGGAGAAGATAGAATAAAGAAGTTATAATAGGGGTGGAATGGACAGAAAAGTAAAGATAGAAGGAAGAATTGAAGGAACTCTAAATCTAGAGAACCAGTAAGCGAAAGCAGATTGTTCCAAACTCCATTGTGAAAGAACATAAACATTTATAGTCATATAGAAATAGTTATGCAGTAAAGAATAAATTACAACATGCTTCAAAACTAAATAAAAAGGATCGAGTAGAATACCTTTGAAGAACCCTTTCTTCACGTATTTCCCTCGATCGAACAGCACGAATGCAACAAGCCTCTGGAAAATCCTCGATCACCACCGAGTATAACTCGATCCTCGATCCTAGAACAAAATTGGACACCACCATTCGATTACCTTAGTATTCTCGGTGTGAAAATTTAGTGAAGGATCTCATACCAAGAGTTCCATGAGCGTGTTCAGATCGCTCCGATCTCACCGTGACCGAAATAAAAATTATATACATTCAACACATACAGTTATGCACATTAATCTAATTATCGGCATGCTCATAACACAATAAATAACAGGGAAAGGGTTCATAACAGTTGAAGACTCTCTTTGAACTTCTGAACCCCAAGCAGCGGAAACCCTCTAATGGATCTACCAACACCTGGCGAGAATGTCGACTGTAACAGCACGATCAGTATGAACACGAACACTGCAGTGGAGATGACACCACCACTAATGAAACCTGGGTATTCTCAGAGTGAAAACCCAAAGGGTGGGCTTTGGTGAATTTGGTAGAGGATGGAGGAAAAATGAGTCGTGTAGACGATAAGCAAGTAGGAGAGAAAACAACGTTATCGTATAGCAGAAGTGCTTATCACATAGAGAAGCTACACGATCGTGTAGGATTTGCTGAACGATCATTTAGGAAAAGGTATACGATCCTAGCTAAATTGGCACACTATATGATCGTTTAGAGAAGCTTTTCGATCGTCTAGGTAACAGTGTGCAATCGTTTAAGCGTGAGGTATACGATCGTTTAGGCAGAGAAGATCTATCGTATAGTCTCTCGAGCGATCGTTTTGAAACACCAACGTGCGCTTCACGAATTCTTTTGGGCGATTGAACGACTATGAATGCACGATTTTGAAAAATGAAAACGATTTTCATTTTTTTAACCCACCGGTTACCATAACCATCGTAGCCCACTTCCCACGTCCGAATGTGGACAATTAGTTAATTAATTATTATTATTATTATTATATTTATATCCTATAGTTTGATATCACATATCTACTATAGTATTTTCTCCTCTACTTGATATAAATCATATTTATATCTTATTTCCTCCAAAATAATGTATCTCATACACTTGCCAATTATATCATATATAATTAACTAGTCTAATTATATCATATATAATCGAACTTCCTCTTGTCAATTTGAACATTTAAAATTAATCCAAATACTGGTTCTCGACTTTATCCAAGCTACCCAGGTGACTTAATGGACCTGTGGCTCGAAGCTTCAACGGTACGTGAATAGCAGTTGACTAAACTCTTTAGCCACGAGATCCACCATCCGTTAACTGTCAGTGATTCCACTAAAGACCAACAATTGAACTCTTCTTGTCACAGATATATTTCTATGTCCATCAGATATAACCAATCATATGTACGATGACCCTTTACAGATGCTCGTAAGTATAGTTAAGCCAATTTACCGTTTTGCCCTTGTAGTTACATCTCACTTCTTAAGTACCACTGATTCCTCTAATGAACAATACAACATAGTCCAACTATGTGTGAACACCATTTGAGCCAAGAGAAGGTGTGTGGCGCCACATCGTTCAAGCCCCGGAATCAACTCTTAAGGGAGCCATCTATCTACTTACCCTTGCCTCAGGGAAGGAATGAATTTCATCTTGTGTAGCTGAGTTCCCAGCTCCCAAATAAGACGAATCCCCAAAATGGTAGGTTTGAATCGGCGACCTGGCCACTCGCACCCATGCAAATCAAAGAACCGCCCTCAATGGCAGGAGTTCCCAACTTACCCAGGATTGAGGTCATGTTACCTATGATCATCCTAGTGAAGTGAAGTCTCTATCATGAATGTGTTATATAACGAGACGTTAACACTTCATGGTCAGGCTTATACAAACTCTTTGTATAGGATGCCCCTGCTCGCATGTCCCCAACACGAATGGTCAGGATCAGACCATCTGTGACAAGTCACAAAACTTGTGACCATTCCACAAAGCGGGCCGCGTTCATAGCGTTACCAGGATAAGGTTTCCCTCCTTTATCCATATACTACAAAACATTTTGGTTATCACTCAAGACATAATCCACTTGTATGTCACCACATACATGCTTGAGTCACATCCAGATAACCAAGGATTTTATGTCTATTGATTTGTGGTAAAGAAAATAAAAATATTAACTGAGTAAAATACAATATGTGAAGTAAATATCATATATTAACAACACAAGCGTTCATACATACTGTTTACAAACTACAGGACACAAGACTTTAGGGCATCAATCCCAACATCTAGAAGTTGTGGGCTCTATATGAATTTGGGTAGAGGGATTGAGGAACTAGACGATCGAGTATGCGACAACTAATCGTTTAGAAGAATAATTCTATCTTATAGACTTGATACTCGATCATGTAGTAAGCGAGTAACTATCGTATAGTAAACTCGATGACTTATCGTTTACTCTCTTGTTCTGAAGGAACTCTTATTCAAGAGTACCTACGAGCGGAAGTGAATCTTTCCAATTCATTGTGACAGAATTACCGCATATACATTCAAACATACTTTCATGATGCAAAAGGGATCAAGAAATCATACCAGATGAAGATTTCTTCTACACAGCAAGGCTGAAGCCCAACCATCTACCTCGAATAGTCATCACTCGAACAGAAGGAATCGGAGAAGACAACACCACTTAGAGCCCTCAATATTCTTGGAGTGAGAATCCAAAGTGTGGGCTTTGTTCGGATTTGGTAGAGGGAAGGAGGAAGAGCGACCGTACACAACGATCAAGCAAGTGGGAGAAGAGGTCGTCTATCGCATAGACAGGATGCTTGATCGTTTAGGTGAAGTATACGATCGTGTAGTAAAAGTAAATGATCGTCTATACGATCGTGTAGGAAAAAGTAAACAATCGTCTATACGATCGTGTAGGAAAAAGGTGAGCGATCGTATTGGAAAAACTAAGCGATCGTCTATACAATCGTTTAGTAAATACCGAGAGCTAAACGATCGTTTAGATAAAAGCGTGCGATGGTGTAATTGGTATGTGATCGCTTAACAATATCGTATATGTAAACGATCGTGCAGTCCTATCGTATAGGCCTGATTTTCTAAACGATGACACTATGTTTTTCACACTACCCACGCACACCGAGATTAACATACCGTCTGCTATTTATAATGCACTCGTCTGTTATTTTAAACGAAGAGGCGCCTTCCCATTTCCTTTAAAACCATCCAATTAATGTGATCTTATCACATTCATAACTTATAAATTAATATCAAATATTAATATAATATTTTTTCCTCTACTAGATATAAATCATATTTATATATAATTTCCTCCAAATTAATGTATCTCATACATAAAGTTAATTATATCATATTTAATTAACTCGTTCAATTATATCATATATAATCGAACTCCCTCTTATCAATTTAAACATTTCAAATTGACCCAAAATCTTACTCTCAACTTGTATCCAAGCTACCAAGGGGGCCTTATGGACCTATGACTCGAAACTCCAACGGTACGTGAATAGCTGACTAAACTCTTTAGTTACGATATCCACCATCCGTTAACTGTCAGACATTCCACTAAAGATCAACAGTTGAACTTTTCTTGCCATAGATGTATTTCTATGTCCATTGGATATAACCAATCATCAATACGATGACCCTTCACAGATGCTCGTAGGTACAGCTGGAAAAAATTACCATTATGCCCCTGTAGTTACATCTCACTCCTTAAGTTCCACTGATTTCTCTAATGAACAATACAACATAGTCCAACTATGTGTGAACCCTCTCGGGCCATGAGAAGGTGTGTGGCGCCACATCGTTCAAGCCCTGGAATCAGCCCTTAAGGGAGCTATCTATCTATTTTCCCCTACCTCGGGGAAGGAGTGAATTTCATCTTGTGCAGCTGAGTTCCTAGCTCCCATATCAGACAAATCTCTAAAATGGTAGGTTTGAATCGATGTTCTGCCCATTTGCACCCATGCAAATCAAAGGACGTCCTCAATAGTAGAAGTTTCCAACTCACTCAGGATTAAGGTCATGTTACCTATGGGCATCCTAGTGAAATGAAGTCTCAATTATGAACGGTGTTATATAATGAGACGTTAACACTTCGTGGTCAGGTCTTATACAAACTCTTTGTATAGGACGCCCCTGCTCGCATGTCCCCAACACGAATGATTAGGATCAGATCATCTGTGACAAGTCACAACACTTGTGACCATTCCACAAAGCAGGCCGCATCCGTAGCGTTACCAGGATAAGGTTTCCCTCCTATATCCATATACTACAAACCATTTTGGTTATCATTCAAGACAAGATCCACTTGTATGTCACCACATACATGCTTAAGTTACATACAGATAACTAGGGATCTTAAGTTTATTGGTTTGTGGTAAAATGAAAAAACATCTAAATGTGCAAAGTCAAGTAGTGAAGTAAATATCATTTATATTATACATCACAAGTATTTGTACAAAGTTGTTTACAAACTACTGGACACGAGACTTTAGGGCACAAACCCCAACATATTCGTGTTCCTCGTGATGCGAACTTATGAGTGTATTGTATGAGGAAGGTGGAAAAATAGGGTACAAGTGTGAATGATGTGTTGATGATGCGTTAGTGATGCGAACTTATGAGTGTATTGTATGAGGAAGGTGGAAAAATAGGGTACAAGTGTGAATGTTGCGTTGATGATTTGTTAGTGATGCGTGTAGGGATGCATAACACTCCTCTTTACGCATTCAAGTTTTCCTGAATCGGATCCTAAGTAAATGTTGAATGAGTTTTTATCTACACTAAGTTTGTTGCGTGCGTACAAGAAGATACAAAAGGTCAAGTGGAAAGCAGGGGTTCGTATGAAAATGGTGTTTAGTGGAAGTGGTATGCGTCGATCTAAGTGAAATGTACACGTATGAGAATGTGGTGCAGATGGAAATGACTTTGTTTGCTTATCTCTAAGTATGTGTAGATGCGTTAGGTTTCTGCGTAATTTTTGTTCAACACTTCTCAATGCAAACATCACACAAATTCCTATCTAAAGGATGCATGCATTAATCACATAATGCAATAAAACGTCTAGTGCCTTTATCTCTAGATGTACCAAGCATTTTTTTACTTAATGCTTGTTTGCTTATTCTCTCGAATTATTCAAGCTAAAATAACTTTTACCAAGTAATTATGTTGGCTTAAGCGTTTAGAAATTGAACTTGCATGAAGTCATAGATGCATCTAACATATGGCAAGAAATAAGCAATAGCAAAGTGTAGCTGATCAAATATGTGAATTCATAAAGAACCAAATTGTCTTTACAATATCAATACTTAATCGAATAAGATGAAGAGAGTAGAATTAAGATGAAAAGAACCGCAGAGTACAATCTCTTGTCCTCCTTGGCTCAATTTAAATTCGTGTACAACCAACTTATGGAAGAAATGGAAGAAAGTTCTTTCTCGAGCTAGGTTTTCTTCATTCCTTGATCAACGGTGGAGATGGATTTTTTCCCTTTGTGTTCTTCTTATAGCAGTAGCAAAGCTGTAAATCTCTAGTTTTCGGATTATAAAAAATGAGTTGATTTCTCATTCCTACACCACCTTCTTCCTTGGCTGTGGATGATTCATCAAAGTATAAGGTGGATTTCTCTTCTGGTGGGATTTCATTTATTTATAGGTGTTGCTCTTCACCAGTTTGATGATGGGGCAGCATTAAATTCCATACCCTGGTCGGCCGCCTGACATTCAAACATTTTTCAGACTTCGTCAGTCAGATGGCCATGCTTACAAGTGGTGATTTGACACAAACAGCCTAAGTCAATGAACCTTTGTTGCGTTGAAATCCCTCCGACGCATGTCCATGCATTGACGTTGCCTGCGACACTTAGAATCTTTGTTGAAATCCTGCAATATAATATGCATGATGTAGCTTTCAGCAATAAACATTCTTTTGTACAAGTTTAGTAGTGTTTGAGTAATTCCATGTGTTTTCTCTAAAAATGATGAGATTTTATCATTAAAAACTCTAATTGTTCCACTTTTGAGAGACAATAACTTGTATTTCTACAAGTTATCGTCTCTCAACAAGTACTCTAGTAATCTTATTACTTGATCCGTGAAGCGTATGAAATGAATAATGAAAACCATTTTCATCTTTATCCATTAGTTAGCTATAAACCGTGTAAAACCACCCACTAAGATGGTTATTGGAGAAAACGAATTATTAATTATCTCATAATTAATATATTATAAATAAATATAAGAACTAACTTATCATATTATATTTATAAACTATAGTTTTTATATTTCATCATATGAAACATATAAACGATAGTTTTTTTTCTCTTTTTATGGCATTTACTATAAATCATATTTCTATTAATTCCAATCAAATAATGTATCAAATATACATCAAATCAATTATATCATATATAATTGAACTAATTTAATTATATCATATATAATCAAATTCCCTCTTGTTAATTTGAACATTTCAAACTAACCCAAAAACTGATTATCAACTTAAATCCATTGAGCTACCAATGGGACTTTATGGACCTGTAGCTTGAAGCTCCAATGGTATGTGAATAACTTACTAAACTCTTTAATCACGATATCCACCATCTGTTAACTGGCAGACACTCCATTAAAGACTGACAATTGCACTCTTCACACTACAGATATATTTCTGTGTCTATTGGATATAACCAATCAATAGTACGATGACCCTTCACAAATCGCTCATAAGTATAACTGGTCCAGTTTACCATTTTGCCTCTGTAGTTACATCTAACTCCTTAAGTACCACTGATTCTTATAATGAACAATAAATCATAGTCCTACTATGACTAAACCCTTCTCGGTCCAACAGAAGGTGTGGTGCCACATTGTTCAAGCCCCGGAATCAACCTTTAAAGGAGCAATTTATCTATTTACCCCTGCTTTGGGGAAGGAGTGAATTCCGTCTTATGTAGCTGAGTTCACAACTCCCCAATTAGACGAATCTCCAAAATGGTAGGTTTGAGTCGGCGATTTAGCCACTCGCAGCCATGCAAATCAAAGGACCGCTCTCATAGGTAGGAATTCACAACTCACTCAAGATTAAGGTCATGTTACCTATGGTCATCCTAGTGAAATGAATGTCTCTATCATGAACGACGTTATATAACGAGACTAAATATTTTGTGGTCTGGTCTTATACAAACTCCTTTATATACAACATCCCCACTCACATGTTTAATACACGAATGATTAGAATCAGAACATTTGTAGCACTTTACAACATTTATAACACCTACAAGCAGGCCATACTCGTAGTGTCACGAGGATACTTTATCCATATACTACAGACCATTTAAGTTATCACTTAAAGCATGATCCACTTGTATGTCTCCACATAAATGCTTAAGTTACAACGATAACCAGAGATCTTAGTTTATTGGTTTGTGGTTAATGCAATTAAAATATCTCATATTTCATAGATTGAAGTGAATAAAATATCTCATATTCTAAAGCACAAAACTGTTTGTTCATATAGATGTTTATAAACTACAGAACCCTATGAGATTTAGGGTATCAACCCCAATAAGAACATCCTAGATCTGAGCATTTCTTCCGATTGGAGAAGAAAGAAGACAGAAGAGATGAGGGAGAAGAAAGGGAGATGTTGCAAATAGTGAAGAGGTACAATTCGTGGGTTTGGCAACAGTGTTTCACTAGGGTTTACTTTCAACATAATTTTAGAGCTCCAACTAAAAATAGTTGGAGTCTCAAACATGAAGTGGGATATTATAGCTCACCCCATCCTACTTTACTCTTGGCCCAAACAACCCCTAAATGATATAAATTGAACTCTCAAATGTATACCATTATTATAATTTCTATAATTATATAAGTTGGAGAGTCTAATTTTAAGATTTATAAAAGTATGAGAGATCAATTTTTACGATTAAAAATTTGAGACTATAATTGTAACTACGATCGTACTTTATCTTTAGTCTTTGCACTTTGAGATATTTTTGCAATTTGAAAAAAGGGGGAATTTCTCCCATATTTGTTCCTGCAAAAAGAAAAACCCCAAAAGGAGAGATTCTTGGACAACAAACCATTGATTTCTCAATACAATTCACATTCTCACATCAAACTTTCCCCTCTCACCTCTCTCCTCTCACTTCTCACTCTCTTCATTAGAAATGGGTCAAGGCACTCCCGGCGGACTCAACCGGCAGGGCGGTCTTCCCGGCGACCGTAAACAAGATGACCCCAACAAGAAGGACAAGAAATTCGAGCCCGCGGCACCTCCGTCGCGCGTCGGCCGCAAACAGCGCAAGCAGAAGGGTCCTGACGCCGCCGCCCGCCTCCCGACGGTCACTCCCCACACCAAGTGCAAGCTCCGCCTTCTGAAGCTCGAGCGAGTCAAGGACTATTTGCTTATGGAGGAGGAGTTTGTTACCAATCAGGAGCGGTTGAAGCCTCAGGAGGAGAAGAATGAAGAAGATAGATCTAAGGTCGACGACCTTCGTGGGTCGCCGATGAGCGTTGGGAATCTGGAGGAGCTGATTGATGAGAATCATGCGATTGTGTCATCGTCCGTCGGTCCGGAGTACTATGTTGGGATCTTGTCGTTTGTTGATAAAGACCAGCTCGAGCCTGGATGTGCCATTCTTATGCACAACAAGGTAGGTTTTGTTGTAGTTGTTAATTTTGCAATATTTCGTTTCGGTAATTGGAAATTGCTGAAGAATTGGATAGACCTGCATTTTTTCGATGGATTGTTGCGATTTGTCTGTTTACTTTTCGCTACTCTTCGATTCTAGGTTATTAGGCTGTTGAATTTCTCTAAGTGGACAATCTCAGGTCAGGGTTGGTTCGCTTTGGGAAATATTGAACGAAAAATGAACCCTAGGTTAGGTTTTATGATGACACCGAGTTGGGTAAAATTGGCCTTTGTCTATGGTGAAGTGCAATATTGCATCCTGTTGAACATTGCTTTTCCGTGTTGTGTAATGTGGATGGTTTTTTTTTTTTTTTTTTTTTTTTCCACTTTACTCAGGTCCTTTCTGTTGTTGGGCTTCTTCAAGATGAGGTCGACCCCATGGTATCTGTTATGAAGGTTGAGAAAGCTCCATTGGAATCTTATGCTGATATTGGTGGTTTAGATGCTCAGATCCAGGAGATTAAAGAAGCTGTAGAACTTCCTCTTACTCATCCTGAATTATATGAAGACATTGGAATTAAACCCCCCAAAGGAGTTATACTTTATGGGGAGCCAGGGACAGGGAAAACATTGCTCGCAAAGGTATCCATTAACTTAGCCACACACACAAAATTGTGTTACTCTGGAAATTAGGATGATTATTGATTTAGCAACTGTGTAATACTTATTCCAACTCTCATGCTAGTGAAATGGTTATTAGAAGTGTTATATTTGCTCGGCATTGATTAATGAAAACATTGCTTGCAAAGGTATCCATTAGAATAGCCACACACACCCAAAATTGTGTTGCTCTGGAAATTAGGATGATTATTGATTTAGCAACTGTGTTATATTTATTCCAACTCTCATGCTAGTGAAATGGTCGTTAGAAGTTTTATATTTGTTCGGCATTGATTAATGAGTGAATTCTTTATTTTTTGAATATGCAGTAAAGTCTTTTCAACATAGGTTGTTCTTGACTTAGACTGTGTTATTAACTTGATTGTGTTCAGGCCGTGGCAAACTCCACTTCAGCCACTTTCTTGCGTGTAGTTGGAAGTGAATTGATCCAGAAGTACTTGGGAGATGGACCTAAATTGGTCAGGGAGCTTTTTAGAGTTGCAGATGATCTTTCCCCATCAATTGTTTTCATCGATGAAATTGATGCAGTTGGTACAAAGAGGTGTTCATTCTAGTGAAAATTATTGTGAAATTTTTTCTATCTTGTATTGTGTGTAAGCAGCATTCCTTATTGCATTGCACGTATTACTTGTTGGCCAGGTACGATGCTCATTCTGGTGGTGAGCGTGAGATTCAGAGGACCATGCTTGAATTACTTAACCAGTTGGATGGGTTTGACTCAAGAGGAGATGTTAAAGTAATTCTTGCTACAAATCGAATTGAAAGCCTTGATCCTGCCCTTTTACGACCTGGAAGAATAGATAGAAAAATTGAATTTCCCCTTCCAGATATAAAAACAAGACGACGCATTTTTCAGGTACTTTGAATATCTTTTTGCATGGAGAACCCCAAAACCCTTGCTTGCATGCGTCTTTGATTGCAATTGGCTTTTTATTTATTTATTTATTTATTTTTTCCTAATTATGTAATTTTATTAACTCTGCTGCTCATAAAATATAGATTCATACATCAAGGATGACACTAGCTGACGATGTTAACTTAGAAGAGTTTGTAATGACCAAAGACGAATTTTCTGGGGCTGATATCAAAGCAATTTGTACGGAAGCTGGCTTGCTTGCTCTAAGAGAACGTAGAATGAAGGTAAATACTATCGTACATAGCAACTTCATATAAACTTGTACAAGAAATTTGTTCTCTACTTATAAACATAGTGCATTTTAGCTGGTGATAAAGTTGATAATATCTGAAGATTGGTAGAAAACATTGAGGGCTTTCAGTTGTATATATATTAAAATGCTTGATAATATGCTTTCATGATCGATGTTTCCCAACTAACTTGCTTTGTACTTCAGGTTACTCATGCAGACTTTAAGAAAGCAAAAGAGAAGGTTATGTTCAAAAAGAAAGAGGGTGTTCCAGAAGGACTTTACATGTAATGGAGTCGGGACACTGATGCAAAAAATGTACACATTTCTATTGCTTGGTCTTGTTTCATAATTTTTCCCCCATTTAATGTCGAACACTGGCGATCTAGCCCCCGGTTACCTGGTTGTGACATTCCTTTTAGATTTAATGCTTTATACACGACAATTCGTTCGAGATGAATCAGGTGTGACTTTCTTTTTATTAAAAGAATGGGCCCTTTGCATTTATAACTTGAGATCTGTAATGCAGCTTTGAGAGAAGTACAACCAACAGCATGGAAGGTAGTATCATCCACAAAGTTGATATATTTTTCTGTGTATTGCAACTTTAATGATGGAGATTGGAGATTGGAGATTGATTGTTGGTAGGTTAGTTATCTTCTTTTAATATCCTTCATTTTAGAAGAAACAAATTTATTGAGGAATGAAATTACAGTGTTAGGGAGAGGAGAAATCCAGTCCCAAAGCAAAGAGCAGCAGAAAATTGTTTATGTTGCAAAGAGGCAGTGGGAGAGATTTATGTTAAGAGAGTGAGCCTTTAAGGATAAACAAAGTTAGTGGGGCTTCTTGTGATGTAAAATTCTAGGGTTGGGTTTGAATATTTGTAGGGAATATAGATGTCTTACATTCTTTAATTGCGGTCTTGTTTTAGTTAAAGAGAGATCTTCCGAGGGAAACTCGAATAGTTGTGTACTTGTTTCATGTGAGCTTGGGCAAGATGCATCACTATTTTAATCTTATAGATAGATAAAATATTAATGATGAATGTCTGTAAGATTAATAATACGTTGTTTTTACTTCCAAATTAAGTTATGGATGTTCTCATTATATATCTTTATATGGGAGTTTATAAATGGTCTATTTGTTTTTTGATGTTATCTATAAAAGATATCGACTAATCTTTAATATATATAGATGTTTTAATCTTGGATTATATTGATTGTTAGTTCTATTTAGTGCTTTGAAAACATTCCTTTTTTTTTTTTTTTTTTTTAAATAAATGATGTAGCTTTGTGAGGGACATATTGATGTAGGTATGTAATGTAGTTACACAGACCTATATGTCCTTAGTGTTGACATGGATATTTATGGTTTTAGTTTTATCATTTGCCCGTCTTAGCTTAAAATTATTGACCGTAGAATTAGAATAACCACAATGGTCAAAATGGTCTTTTTCTTAAAAAATTATTAATTTCTTTTAAGGATTCATAATAGGTAGTACATAACTAAGATAATGATTCTATTATTATTAGAGTTTAATAATAAAGGGTTAGGAGGGGATGTGTAAGCCATGGTAGTCGTTTAGAAATTAGGGAAATTTTTTGGTCTTCATTAGGTTGTTAAAAATAAGTTTAAAAAGATCCTCGAATAACTTCCTACTATTATTTTCAATGATTATATTATATTTTAGATTAGAAGAACACTTTTTAAAAATCACATTCTCTAAAATTATTTTTTTTCTAATTTAAAATATCATATGATTATTTTTTAAAAAAATCATACAAAAATACTTTAAGGGTCTTTTATACTTATTTTTATAAATTTGGGGACTAAAGGTATATTTTGAAAACTCAAGAACCAACCTATTTTTTATAAATTTGGGACTAAAAAAGTACATTTTTAAAACTCAGGATCAAAATATACATATTCTTCAAAACTTAGAGACTAAAAAGGTAAATGTTCCTAAAAATTAATATCTTTTGACTTTCCTTAGTAACTAAATGAGTAAAGATTTGAAGGTTATCTTGTAAGATTAGTTGAGTAATTAAATTTTGTGAATATGTACTTGTGCGTCATTGGTATATGTTATACACCTGAATTTAGTAATTCAAAGGGGATGGCTTGGTAGCCATCCTGTTTGTGAAAAGGAAAAAATGGCAACAAGGACAGTGATATTTCAATACAAAAGAGAAGCACTTCAAATGAGACTATCTAATGAATTGTGAGAGAAGCTTTATGAAAAAGCAACATTTGAGCAATTTCTCCAACTTTGTATTTTGGGATGCTCCACTTAGTGATGTTTTTAGCTCCCATTTTGGTACATATGCAACAACCATCCTTAAATTTCTTCTAAACACAAAGGAGTGATGACCAATTATTTACATGACTTCCTTTGAAGCACATATCATTTTCTTTCAACTTCTTAACTTCTTGGTTGTGAACCTGTGGTTGAATGTAGTGAAATGTTTAAATTTTGATTACTATCCTTATTAGGTAACCAGTTTAGTCCTGCACACAAAGTTGTAATCTATAAACAGTATCAATATCATAACTGTGGAAATGTTTCCTTATTTCACTTCTATGCCATCCAGCCATCTTAGAAAGGTAAAGCTAGAAGTTGCTGAAGCAAAGCAAGCCAGAGCTTGACCAAAAAAAGAAAAGAAAAGAAAAGAAAAGAAACAAATGAAATAACAAGATGGTAATGTTTGTGATTTGGTACCGAGCAAGCCAGCTAAGATAGAGCTTGTGCCATTATCGAGCGATGAGACAACTGTTGCTCATAAAGCTCTCGGAAAATATGGTATTTAGCATCATGGTATACCTTCACCTTTGGGTCTGTAGACGGATAAATCACCTGCCAATATTGAAGCAAACCTTTAATGGTTGACTCTAGTCCGTTTAGTGCAATATTGAATGGTCTCTGTTCAAGAGGATACAACTAATTTCCTTGCTTATTCTGTTACTGAGAAAATAAACTAAGCTGAACGAGATTATGAGAAAACAGGAAAAGAACAATTTGATGCATACTTGACCAGCAGCATTCAGGGCTTTCATGGCTTCTTGTAGAGTAGAATACTTCCTAGCAGCCACGGCTCCAAGAATCGCTGCACCTAAGAGTACGGACTCGCTTTCCCGAGGTAAAATAATAGGACAACCTGCTCTTGATCACCAGAATTGGCAGGGTGTAAGATCTAAATGCCATCCAATATCCTTCTACACTAGGGTTTAATTTGTACTAAATATTTCTATATGGATACTTTTAGCCTCTCAGTAAATAGAAGAAAATCTACGAAAAATATCATAACAATAGAGAGATGAAACGCAACCAATAATATCGGCGTGCTCTTGAATGAACAATAAATTCTTTGCAAGGCCTCCACATGCAAGTAAAGTGTTAATCTGTTGGAGGAGAAGAAACAAAAGTAAGGAGATACTTGAAGTAAACTATAAAGAGTCAAAATTACATTTGAGGAGAAGGCATAGTGCTGAGATAAATACATAACTTGTGCCCAAGAACCACTTCAACTACACACAAAACATATGCATAAGGATATTCTACAAATACAAGCAAAACCATCTAGGGAGTGAGGTTTAGGATTGGGTTGTGTTCAATGCTTCAAGTTGGATAGGTCTTTCTAATGAGTTTTGTAATTATCCTTTCTTTTTTATTTCAGCCCATCAGAAAGTGCTAGCATTCAGTGGGTAAAGGAATGAAATAACTGTGGCATTAAAGTGAAAAAAGATAAGGATCTTTCTAACATAACACGAGATCACCACCACAAAGTTACGTGAAAGATACATGAGCAGAAGTAGAAAACTACACAATCTAAAAGGCCATTCGAATTAAACAAAATTAAAGGAAGTCAGATGGAAGAAGAGTATCTACACACACGCAATTAAATACCTAGTCATAATAAATAATATAACACTTTTTAAAAATTTTATTTTTATGAAAATAATTTTCTTTGAGAAAAAATGAAAGAAAATAAGGGCATAAAAAAGAAATCAGCTCATAAAAGGAAGTAACATCCACTATGCAAAATAATACCTACATAATAGTTATAAAAAGTTTTCAAAATTGAAGCCCAGGAAGAGACATGAAAACGAACGAGAGACTAGATAACTAATATAACATTGGCAGGTATCCAATCCCATTTGTCTAGGGAAAGGAAAAAAGAACAGATCAGTTCACCATACCTTATGACCATGGGAATTGCAGTGCTCCACAATATGGCGTGTACCATATGCAATAGCCTGTACGGTGGCAAGGTACAAAATCGAAAGCTGTTGCTCACTTGTGTCGAGTGTTAAGCCATAGATCACTCCTTTTGCTTTTGGATCCGAAATAGGAGACCTAATCCATGATGCAATCAAGTTCATTGATAATCTCTAGAAGGGAAAGGAAGAAAAAGAACTCCCGGAAGAAAGACTCGGCAAAATGTCTGTCATCCATTCACCTATTTCCATGAAAATCAGGAAGTATATGTATATCTTCAGTCAAAGCAGCAAGAAATGGCCTCTTCAGATCAACCACCAAATTCTCCAACAACTTGTTCAAAATATCAAACACAGAGACATCTGAAAGATTAAAATTTAAAAAGAAAAAACAAAAGAGAAGATGGATAATTCCAGATTAGACACAATCATTTAACTTTTAAGTATACCCTATTTTAACCACAGTAGATGGAATTAATATTAAAATAAAATAACAAAAAAGTCATACTTTTCGAAGCAGCACGATTTGCAAGACTAGGAGAGGCAACATGATTTTGAATTATGTGATCAAGTAGAGCACCGGTAGCACTCTGACCACCTTCAGTGAGCCAATACTCAGGTACCATTGCTGACATTATTTTTAAAAAAATCATATATCATATACGATTTTCATTGAAAAGATAACAATCACATGATCACAAGAAAAAGAAAATGTTATAGCACAAACAAGAGTTGGGATTAGAAAAAAACTACTGCAATAAAACTGTTCCCTCTTTCCTGGGGAAAAGAAATAGATGTTTAATATAATAAATTTAAACTCAGCAACAGTGACTGGAAAATAACAAATTGTTGTTTTGGTATCAGTAATAATTGGCACAGAACATATCCATGCAAATTTTGATGGTACAAGCATTTTGATTATCCCATTTAGAACATAGTCCACATGCCCCTTTCCTCCTCACCATGCTACTATTTGAAATGAAAAACTTGACAACAAAAATGTTGGAATTAATTTAACCCATACCTGACCAAAACGGTCCCCATACACCGGGAATAAAGAGCTTATCCCTTGAGACAGCCATATGGCAGGTAGATGTTCCACAAACCAGTGCCATACGATGCAATATCATCTCCTTATCGAACTCTAGAACAGTTATTTTCAATACGAAAGAATGAGATATAATAAGGAAAAAAGATGAAAATAGATAGGATAAGCCACAACCTTTAGGTTCAGAATCTTGCACAGGTATACTTTCCAACACCCCAACTCCACCTGCATGAGCATCAATCAGTGAAATACCAACAGGGATCCCAGCAACCAAACCCAGTTCCTGATAAGCACAGAGAAAAAATAATTTAATGAAATAAAAAATGACTTTGAAGATGAAAATTTTGTATCAACAGTTTAACACCCCAGAGCAAATTCTACTTTCCCCACATTATCAGATATACGTGGATGTTTGCAAAATTGAAAATTTCAGAATTCTAACCAAGTCAAAATTTTGAGTAAAATATTTCTTACCTTTGCAGCTACTGGAGTCAGACCAGAACCCAAGGGGTGGCCGGGGAATGCTACACTTCTTCCTAATGACATTATACATTGTTAACTCTGTAAAATCGACAACTGAGTTGCAACAAATAAACCAGTTCTACGGTATTGGTACGATAAACAAAAAGTATAGAGTAATTGAGTACAATCCCATACACATATGCATTGATGAGAAACTTCCTTTGCAATCAAAAGGTAAATTATAAGAGAGAAACTTGCATTTCTTCTTAAAGGAAATAATGTACAGAGAGTGTTCGATACAAGAAATAAATCAAGAAAAAAAGAAGTTTAAGTTTTTCCTAATGGAGACTATTGAGCAGAGAGGGAAAAATAGTTCAAGCAATGTAAAAGATAGTTCTGCACTCGGAACACATCAGTGCTAGAAATTCAAGTATTTCATCAATCAAATCACTCAACCAAAATATATTTATAAGTAATTCATACAGACCTATTTTTGCATGGTGACCATCAATAAGATCCCTTAATCCAATTTCCTCCCAGAAATCATCATCCCATCCACAAGCCTCCATATTTCGGGAATCCTTTTCATTGTACTGTGACATGTGTGCATGGCCAAGATAGGTCCATTTGCACACAGTGGTGCAAAGACTGCGTGTATCATCACCTGTGGCCCTAGAACATGCAGATAACGACTTGAAGGTATGAAAGATATCGAAAATTAAGATTAAACAAAAGCAAGAGGTTTGGCTATTTCTTTACCTATATGACAACCAATCACTCAAGTCCATCCACCTGAACACCATCGACCATGTATCTGGTAAATTTTCTTTCACCCAAAGAAGCTGCAAAAATAATCTGTATCATAGCATATTCCATGACTGTGAATCTGTAAAAAAAGGCATATCATGCACTTCATCTCAATAGTCAAAGACCAGATGATAAAACAGGAAAGTAGAAAGTGGAAACGGAAGAGAAAAAAAAAGAGCAGAAAGTGACTGAATCTATAATAAAAGGTGCATCATGCACGTCCTCTCAATTATCAAACACAAGCATACAAAACAGAAAAGTGAAACCGTGAGAATTGAGCTCAAAGAAAAGTTACTATGATATAAAAGCATTCATTACACTCACGGAAGATCTAACTAATACAATCGTATAAAGTTTGTTGTATGAAAGAAGTCAAAGGCATTCAATGATGAAGATAGATTTGTTTATGGAAAAGACAACAATGAAGATAGATCATGAGAATAAATGTTTTATTTTAGCAAAATTTTATCGTTACTTTCCATTTTCATTTTCTAACTTCAATAATTATACAGCCTAAGGGTGTGTTTGGCCAAGGAGGTGGGAAGTAGGAGTTGTGAACTCCACTCCTTGTTTGGCCCAAGGAGTTTGTGGGTCCCAGTGTCTCACTACTGAAAAAACACAATTTTATACCTTATCAACTCTTTATACAGTGGGACCCAGAAGTTCACAACTCCTTAGACTTCATAACTCTTTGGAGCTCACTATTCCACTCCTGGCCCCAAACACCCCCTAAGTAATTACCACAAATGGGGGGCATTTTTGTAAAACTCAAGGAGCATAAATTTCAGAAATACTTTTTCACTAAATAAATGAAAAATGGTTCCGTTTTAGAAGCAAATATGTATAGCACAAAAATAACAATGGGATCAAATATCAATTTGGATACCTTCGGAGGCTGCATCTCAGGGGAAAGTGATCCACCACAGTATTGTAGTACTGGTGAATTGAAAGAATTGATCCTTTCAGCCTGCTCTACAGCTCTATGATCCATCCACACTATTACATTTCTTCTTGAATCACCACTCCAAGATACTGTAACTGGTGAACCATCAGCATCAACTGCAACTGCAGACAAACCATTTCAAATGAAAATTTGTAAAGGCTGCCATCAAATGCCAATTAAAGGAGGAACTTTTATCTTGTGAGTCAGTCTTTAATAGAGCAAGATAAAATAACCGACTAACATACAGACCAAGAGAGCAGGTGGCAGCAAATCCAAGACCCTTCACTTCCTCCCCCGCGACGTTCGCCTTGGAGCATGCTGATTTCACTGCAGCACAGACTGCATGCCAGATATCTGTCGAGGATTGCTGGTTTGAAATAGAAAATTCATAAATAATCATGCAAGCCCAACATACTTTTGGGTGGGCAGTTATATTATCAACTGTTTTTGTTCTTGTTCTGTGGGCAGAAGCAAGCTACCATAACATTTTGAAACTTATAATACAACTCTAGGATTTCTACAAAGTTGTTACTGACTTTTTGACAATGGCTGGACAGGTTGAGTAACATGATTGCCATATGGGTTCATGTTGGCTACATATAATGCAATTTTTATTTCTGATCTGCCTAGTACCAATTGAGAGCAACTCAGTATGAACATTACCTCGATACAATTTCCATCTTTCCAAATTTGTATTGGGCTGCTAGAAGAACCCAAAAGCTTCCCAGTCTCATCAAAAATTCCTAAAACATAAGTCCATAACAATAAATTTTAACAGTCAAAGAGGGAAATCTGAGGAACCAGAACTTGGACAGGAAGATTAACAAAACATGGACTTCAGTTTTTATTGTTCATTGAAAACAATACATAAAGCATTCTAGGCGCTTAATTCTTCCACAAACTAATCCCAAAATCTACTTTCTATCCAAATTCCCTAATCCTCTCTATGTGTAATATGCTCTCTTCCCCCTCAACTTGGCTAGCAAACAATCAACTACCTAGCTCATATGCCTACTACCTAACAACCCTAGAAACTAACTACTAGTTAATCATAAGCTGTCAAAACAAGCCAACAATGTCTTTTCAAGTACTTTTCAATGGTTGAGAAGCATCCAATTGAGTCCCCAACCAAGCAAACAATGGAGCCCAAAACTAACTTCTCTACATACAACACTCTCTCCCACCATAACTTGGCTAACAAAGTTCCAACCAACAACTAGTGGTGGATTTAGTATGGGCCCAGTGGGCTTGAGCACTCCTCAACTTTATACTTTATATATATATATATATAAAACTAGCATAGTATCAAAACCGCTAGTTAGCCTAGTGGTAAATTTGCCTTTTAGCCCCCTCTACACTTAGGTTCAAGCCACACTCATTAAATTTATTTTTACTAAACTATATAAAGCCCCCCGTCAACAAAATTTCAGGATCCGCCATTGTCAACAACACCTTTGGCTGCTAACCTAAGAAGCACACTTACGGATATGACACGACACGGACAAAATGACACGTCATTTTCTAAAAAAAGTAGGGCATGGGCACGGCAATGCACATTTATCAAAATACAATCTTTTAAAAAGATACTTATCATTTTTGTATAAGTAGAAAATTTAAAGTCAATAGGTGAATCAGTTATATGCTTAAAAAAGGAGTCTGAGGCATTTCACTCTCAAATTTGAATCAAACTCAAGTCTTTGATACATGTTTAACAAACAGTTGAATCTATATTGGCTTTGTACAGCTAGTATCAAACATATTCATTGTTCCATCGAGTGTCTGATACGTATCAAACAAATATTGGACATATCAGTCACAAACACATTAGCCAAACTAAAGTGGTTGTGCCTCTTAGATCACCTATATAAGTGTAAAACTCTCTCCCACTGTCCAACACCCTTAACAATTCTTAGTACATAGAACCAATATAGACAATCAATTGATCCTTTAAGTGCAAAAACGCATACAGTACAACACAGACAGACTTTCAATGCACCCAATTCAGACCCAGAAACGCAATTAAATCAAATGAAAACAATATCGATTGGTAAGCCAAACAAAGAGAAGCAAGGAAATGGTGAAACCTGCGCGAGCGCTGCCGGTGCCAACGTCGACGCCGAGGAAGACCGGTCGAAAGGGAATGACGGGGTCGGTTACAGAAGCCATTCCGACGACGGAGGAAGGGAGGCGAGTAGGAAGCGATTGGAAACGATGCTGCTGACCAAGCAATGGAGCAGTCTCGGACCAAGAATTTCTCTTGGCGGACATTTTTGCTTTAACTCGTGGATTTGTCGTATGTATAATCTGGATTTTTGTGTGTTTATCTGCTAATCATTTATGATGAATCAATCCTGTTCATGTTAATTAGGGCATTAATTATGTTTGTGATTCATTGTTCTAATTCATCAAATCCAAACGATAGGGCTAAAGTTGGTTATGAACTTAGGGAAAATTTGTGCGGATGACCCAATTTTTGGGTCTAAAATGTCAAATGACCCATTTTTCAAAAATAATGTCAATTGATCATTTACTTACATCATCACGATATGAGATTACAAAAATGCCCCTCTAGTCTATATGATACTCATGTGCTCAAACTCAACGTTTGTCCCACTCCACTCAAAATTATCGTGCAAGTGTCGTTCAACCTTGCTCTGCAAAACCATCGTCCATCTACTGCCGTAATTGAAGTTCTCTACTGGGTTAGTGAATTTAATTTTTGTCTTCCATGTTGTGTTGCGTCTGTTTAGGTTGGTTTCGTTTGATCAATCGTCACATTTATAACTGGTTTCGGGGTTTAATCGGTCGCGTCTATTTTTTATTTTGGGTTTCGATGTGTTCTGCATTGGTTGAGGATGAAGAAGATATAGTTAGAGTCAGACAAGGTAGTGGACGAGTTTTGCAAGAGCAAGATGGGCTAGATCGAGACGCAAAAGCGAGATGGGCTAGAGCGAGATGGGATAGAGCGAGACGAGGGAAAGCGAGATGGGCGAGAGCGAGATTAGCGAGAGAGAGACTTTAACAGTAGTTTTTGTTAGTGATTTTTTAGTACAAACTTGTTAACTGATAAATTGAATGTTCATACAATGCAGGAGTAATTTAAGATGTCAAAATCTTTGAAAATTCGTGAAGTTGATAGGTTTCCCGGGCAAGTAACGTGCCTGACTCACGTTGCCAATGCCAACAAGATTGTAAAACAGAAGCTTACCGGAAGACAGTTAGAGATGTTCAAGAAAACAGTTTTTGGTCGCTTTGTAGACATTGAACTTGTATTCAACAACCCACTAATCCACCATATGTTATTGAGGGAAGTGAAGAAGTCAGAAGTAGACTCGATTAGTTTATTTGTCAAAGGAAAGGTCATCACATTTTCGAAGGACGACTTTTTATTGATCACTGGTTTGTGGCGGTCTCCTACGCGAGTTGTACGAAGTGAGGAGTCCTTACAAGAACTTTTGACGAGGTACTTTGGTAATCAGTCGACCTCAAACGCATTCCACTTGAATTTACTTGAAGAAGAATACAGAAAATTGGTATTTGAAAATGACGATGATGTTGTTAAAATTACCCTAGTATATTATACAGAGGTTGCAATGATGGGTAAAAACAAGCAAAAGAATGTTGTTGACCATACTCTATTTGACGATGTTGAAGACATAGATTACTACAACAATCTTGATTGGGGTACAATTATTTGACAGAGGACATTCGACATCTTGAAGACCGCACTGAATGACAAGGTTGGTTTATACAAGGAGAGGGTGAGGGGAAATAAAAATTATGTTGTGAAGTACTCGCTTCGTGGATTTCCCCAAGCATTCCAGGTAGATGTTCCTTAACTTAACTTTATCTTTGGTTTAACATTAATATAGTCATAAATTTGAGTTGTTTGGATTTAGGTGTGGACGTACGAGATTCTATCGTCAATAGCAGGGAACGTTGCCACTCGAAAGAGCAAGGTAGTTGTGCCTCATATATTACGGTAATCATGCTCCCACTCAGTGTCATTCAAAGCACTCGAGAGAGACATTTTTTAGTCTCAAAATGTAAGTGTAATCTATGTAGCCACAATATGTTTATTCGGTAGTTAAAATGTACACTAACCATCTTATCGGGTTCCTTAATGCAGACAAAAGTCAAAGAGGGTCTTGTCATGTCCGATGCTGAGAAGGAGTTTTGGGACACCCCAATTGATAGACAGGCCGTAAGACAAGCACACTCCGATATCGAGAGTTCAGAGAGCTCTAGTAGTTCAAAGAGTGGTAGTAGTTCAGAGAATAGTTCAGAAAGCGGGAAGGTGAACAACAGGGTAATTCAGAAGGTGGAGTGAGGGACGACGAATCTGATGGGGACCAAAACATCCACCAACCTACTTACACCCCTAACGAGGATATGTTTCATGATGTGTTGGTGGGTGACGTACGTCCTGAACCTGAAGAGGAGTGTTCTGTCTCGGAGGTTTCGGGCCACAGGGAGGGAGGCAATGTTGATCCTGATGTATATTCGAACCTGTAGAGCATTGACAGCTCAATATCGAGCTTGGATGCCCGTGTATCGAACTTGGAGACGGACACGAGAGACATGAAACTATTTTGTCTCTATTATAGTCTATGAAGGGTCCCACGGTGTTTGAGGCGACGAGGTCTTCCACTCCACAGACAGGCCACGATGGCACCATGTCCCCCATCCCGACTCTATCTCGGTCACCCACCCAACCTTACGTAGGTCACCTACCTCACCTCCACCTAAGTCACCTACCTTATCTCCACCTAAGTCACTGATCCCACCTCTACCTCTCAATTCATCTGTACAGCTTGATATCACGACCTCCTCTAACACCCTACATCTCAATTCACAGGTATGATCATTATGTGATTCGAAAATTTCTTTCTTCATATTTGTTATTCAACATGTTCACCATTTTATTATATTTGTAGGTTATGGTCGAGAGTAGAAAAACAACACGTAAAAGAAAGGCCGTTGATAAATACACAGCTCTTGTCGAACCAAAAAAAAAAAATAACTTCCTTTAGATCGTCCAACTATTAAATACCCTCTTCTTAAAGTACCTACGATACAGTTTAATGCGACGATCCAATACTCCTTGAAGCATGAGGTTCCAGCTGCTATATTCAAGGAAATGGTGAACTAGATTGCCGATAAGAATACGAACAACGAGGTTTGAGAAAATGCAGTTCAACCATTATCCAAATCCTTTTTCCAGGAGTTGATTGAACCAAGTTCATGGGTTGAGTGTGACGTAAGTTTACGATCCTTGTCCTTTTTACCAAGTACATACAGTTTACTCCCCTCTCCCAACGTATATCTTATTCTGGATGCAGACCCTAAATATCCTATTTCAATTCATGAAAGATAAATTCTATAGGCGACTAGACATGTGTATGGCTCGCTTCACCATCCTGCCAATTGGAATAACGGTAACCATTTACTGCAGTTTTGAATAGGAATACGTTGGTTGACTATTATGTATTTTTAATGTTCTTTTCGCAGTGTAGAGTAATCTAAATTCTCGAGATGGGGTCTACAAACATATTAAGAATAAGTCGACTCTGCATGCTGCCGTAGCATGGGGGGAAGAGACATTACTGGATTATGTCATGGATAAATTTGATGTCAAGTGGTCAGATGTGGACTTTGTATATACGACAACAAACATCGATCAACATTGGATGTTGATAGCATTCAATCTAAATAGAGGTTGGTTGTTCGTATTTGATTCACTATTTTCCATAACATCGAAGAAAAAGCTAGAGTCTTTCCTTGAACCGTTGACTTACACCCTACCATCGCTTCTTCACTACTGTGACTTGAAACGTTGGAAGTCGGACATCGAAACGTCTCGTTGGAAGATATCCCAACCTACCTCTACGAATACACAACACGGTTGTTAGATTATGGAATATTTGTTGTAAAATTCTTAAAACGTTTATTGACGGGTAGTGCCCCATCTGTAATAACTCAGGATAAAATGATTGACTATAGGATGCAATTGGCATGTCAATTGTGGACGAACACTCCATATTATTGACGTACATGTATATTATGTATATTATGTATATTATTAATGTAATTTTACTAACATGTTGCTTAAATTGTTAGTGTAGAACTACCACGAATATAAAAGATTCATTCATGAATAGCCAACAAGTTAAATTAAACTTATAAAAGGGAAAGCGAGATAAGCGAGACATTTGAAGAGATTCATGAATAGACAAACTTTAGTAATCAAACTTATAAGCAAGACATTTTAAAAGGGATTACAAGTGAGAGCGAGATTAACGAGAGCGAGATTCAGAGAGTGAGACGTTTCCAGAATGGTTCACGAATAGCCAACAATTTAATTACACTTATAAAAGGGAGAGCGAGATAAGCAAGACATCTGAAGGGATTCATGAATAGATAAACTTTAGTAATCAAACTTATAGGCGAGACATTTTAAAGGGATTACAAGTGATAGCGAGATTCACGAGAGCAAGATTCGCGAGAGCGAGACATTTCCAGAATGGTTCACGAATAGCCAATAATTTAATTACACTTATAAAAGGAAGAGCGATATAAGTGAGACATTTAAAGAGATTCATGAATAGACAAACTTTAGTAATCAAACTTATAAGCGAGACATTTTAAAAGGGATTACAAGTGATATTGAGATTAGCGAGAGTGAGATTAGTGAGAGCGAGATTGGCGAGAGTGAGACATTTCCAGAATGGTTCACGAATAGCCAACAATTTAATTAACCTTATAAAAGGGAGATCGAGATAAGCGATACATTTGAAGAGATTTGTGAATAGACAAGTAACACATAGAAAATTACAATTTTGATGATTAAAGTGGCACATAAAAAGTTACAGTTTTGAGGATTCGTGAATAGACAAGTGGTACATAGACAATTACATAGACAAGTGGCACATAGACAATTACAATCAACCGACATTTGAGTCATTTGGATTAGAATCAGTAGGTCACCCAGACGTGAGCAGTTCACTGTAGTTTTGCCGATTATGCTCGTAGTTCCCACACATACCATATTTTATTTGTCTGCGTTATTCTCCTCTTGATGATATTCTTTGTACTCTTCGTCGCTTGACCTGTACCACTTTTCTAGGAGGTGAAATATGCTTTTCCACATATCCTAGAGGTCTCTTCCATTCAGATATGTGACCGAGTGGATTTACAGGCTCTGCATAAGCAGCCATGAGGGAGTCAATGCTATAGAATGGACTGCACAAACCATGGATGAGGATGTTTCGTTCTCGCGCAGCCAAAATTGCATGCGAACATGGGATACCGAGTGAGTTAATTCCTTGCATGTGCATTCCTTCGTATGGAGGTTCACAATACCGTCCAATTGATTGTCCCGCACATGGATCCTATAACAATCAATCGGCTCAACTCGATATCGCCTGCCCTTGTCACACTCAGTTGCTAATCGGTTTTCACAGTAGTCCGAGTGTGATGTCGTTCGAGATGCCCAATAATTTCTTTATTCATAAAACCATGATTGGATGAGCCCTTGAACCTGTTCCAACAAGCACATTATCGACAGCCGTTGATATTCTTTGGTTAATGAATTGAAACACTTTGCACTATTGGATGTCATGTTATCGTATCTTCGTTCTGTTTGGTAAACACGTGCCTACCTTTTAAGACCAATATCCTCCAAATATTTCGATACTGCACCCTTTCGAAAAGTACGTAGTTGGTCCCAGTGTGCTTAGAACTCTGACATGCGAAATGCCCTGGCTGCATCCTTGAACATCCCAACGATCGTGTTATCCTTAAAGTTAGAAAGAATATTAGTTTCTAGGTGGTAGGTGCACAATCCATGAAATGCTGTGGGAAAAACTGCACGAATGGCATTGCCAATGGATACCGCTCGATCGGACACAAACACCAAGTTAGAGGGTTCTCCAATGGCACACTTCATGTTCGACATAAACCACTTCCAAGCTCGACCAGTTTCATTATCCACTATGGCATATGCTAGTGGGTAAACTTGGTTGTTGCCATCCATGGAGACGCCGAACAACTTGGTCCCTTTGTATTTTCCTTTCAGATGGGATCCATCAACAATTATCACAGGTCGACAACTTGAAAAACCTTTAATATAAGGTCCTAACGCCATAAACATGTACTTGAAGTGGACATCATTTTCAAGTTCAATTTCAAACCTTGTACCTAGATTCTCCATCTTTAATGCCTCACCATATGCATGTAAAATAGCGTACGACTCTTCTGGAGTACCCCTAGCGAGAGCATAAGCGGTTTCCCTTGCACGCCACGTCTTATTGTAACTTATGTTTATGCCGTACTCTTTCTTCATATCCTCAATGATATGACGAGGTTTATAAACACGTCCTACGCCTGTAAACTTGTCTTTGATTAGTTCACCAACTACCAAGCCGTTGCTTGTCTATGGTCATGATTTAAAATTCCAATAGAACATGTGTGCGACCGCATATACTTCGTGATCTTAAATATGTCACACCCTGGAATTTTCACTGCACGAAGGCTCCACTTACAATTATCCTCTATAAATTTAAGAGTAAACAAAGACTTAGTTGACTTCCTTACCTTATATTCAAAATTATTGTTTATGGACAGAATAGACAATCTCATTTTTAAATCACTCTTACTCAAAAAAATTTGACCAACTTCAACATCTGTCTCAGATGAAAAGGTGCCAATTCCCCTCTATGACATGAAGACATGGAATTCAATCCTGCTGATCTCTCGGTAACAACCATTGCAGGTCTATGCACCTCTGAAGGACCACAGTCCATAGAATTCAATCCTATTGATCTTTCATTATCAACCATGAAAGGATCACGCTCTTCTGAAGGACCACAATCCATAAAATTCAAGTCTGCTGATCTCTCATTACCAAGCATAGTCCGTTACATTGAGTTTCTCTTTCCACGTCCACTGCATAAATGTTGTCATTGTCTACTGATAATGTTGATGGTTGAATGTTCATAGATAATGGAATATCACCCTCTTCTCAATTAAGCTCATATGATGCCTCGTATTGTCTATCTACACCTATACCATCATTACTCATATTCACATTTTCGTCGTGGTATGATTTTAGCGTCACATATAGCTGAACTCTAGAAAGATTGTCCTAAAAAAGAAGGAAGTAAACATCACCGTCATTCCGTATGTACTGTGGAGGGGCTCCAACATACAAATTTTAGTTCTCATCCCAATGACCTCCATATCGAATTAGTACACACTTTTCTATCATCCTATAAAGCAAGAGAACATTTTTCATTAAGTAGATAGTAATACACATGAATCTCTCTTGCTGTTGCTCCCAAGTGCTCCCGCTCTCGCGACTCTCACTCCCAATTTCTCTCGCTCTCGCTGTATCTCGCTCTCGCGCCTTGATGCGTTATGTTATGCGATGAAATAATGGAGTAGAATGCGATGGTGGAATATGCGTTGTGCAAACAAGTTTTCTCAGCAAGTATAAATCCTACTGAGTTGCCTGGTAAGCCAGGGTCGAACACAGCGATTAAGGAAAACAGTATGCAATGGTAATTTTGGATCACTTTATGGTAAAAAATAAATCAATGGGTTAGTTGGTTTGTTGTTTAAGGTATAAAATGTATGTGACGGATTTGAGAAAAGAGTAATTATGCGACAAATACACTGAGTATGTAGAGGAACGGGTTGAGAAGATCTTTAGCTAGCATTTCCTGGGAATGCATTCAAGCTATGCGATCATGCGACAGCAAATCATTTTCCAATACAAATGTGATAGCTCCTAATTTTAGGACGCATGAGATGAATGCGGTAATGTCTATAGAACTTATTCCTAAGTCTCTACTTCTTGCATATGCAATGACGATGCATACAAGAACAAGGCGACCGCATACAATGATATCCTATCTCTAGGGTGCATGCGATGCGTTAATAGCAAACAAAACTTATTCCTAAGCTTCTATCTCTTGACTATGCGATTCTAACCTGACTCTTCCGAGCCTAGATTCTAATCTGACTTTTCCAAGCCTAGATTCTATCTTTAGACTACCCTCTTGAGTATCTCTAATGGACGAATGATGCATACATAATACAAGATAATCACATAAAATGAAGATCTCAGGTTATGCTAGCTAAATGCTTCTCAACCCATTTGACAGATTTAGCTACTCATGTGTAATGTATAAAGAGTGGACAAATATAAAGATGCAATTTCCATTTTATAAATAGGTTCAGAGTACAAAATGACAATGAAAAATAAGGATAGAGAGCCTGGTAGCAATTCCTTGCTTCCCAAGGCTTTTACACTGTGTTATCTCTATTCTGCCCAAAGATGTTCTTGCTTCCGCAAGAGTTGGCCCTCTCTCTGATTTCGACGCTCCCGGCACTCTTTCGAGTTCACTGGGATGATCTCTCGGTGTAATCTCCCTGTACTTGCTTCCACCTTCTAAGTAAAAGAAAAACTATGAACAAGGCTACTTTTATCTTTATGGTGAATTCTGTAAACTGAGCGAACTCTTTCAGTGAAGGTGACCTTCGGTATTTATAAAGCTTCAGGGTGAAAAGCTTTTTCTCTCTTATGATTGCACTGATGGGATGACATTAATTCTCTGTCTGATGCGCCGAATAATTGTCACCGAAAAGTTGAGTGTACTTACTACAGTAGGTCGTTAACGGCTTGTCAACTTAATTCGGAATTGATCGTCATCAGCTTTCTGTCCCATCGTGATTTATTAAGCTTTCACCCAGATGTGCCCACCTTGATGCGCCGGCTCTATGCGGCCACCTTCTTGAGTAGATTTGTTGCGAGTGTAAATGATCTTATAGTCTTGCAGCCGCAATCTCTTATGCGTTTGGACGTTAATTTCTTCGGATCGCATTTCTGTCTTGCGTCAACGTATTTTCCTACATAAAATACATAAGTTAGTTGTTTTAATGCGATGGACGCATGCGATTGCAATGTTGTAAACTTAATGCTTTTGGATGCAATATTGTATATTTTTACCATCGCAATCCTGCATTGTTTTATAACTTAACGTTGTAATAATGTGCATTTCTGCCCATTATCATACCCCCAAATTTAAACAATGCTTGTTCTCATGCATAAACTAAAGATTTTCTTTAGAAAGTCAACCGCCTTCTCTTTCCTAGATTTCTCAAGGATACTTTATTCAAATCCTTTGTACCCAAATCTCCTTAATTTTTATCCAAGCCTCTTAGAATATTTCTAAAATTTAGGGACTGCAAGTTTTGTTAGGATTGGTGTCCTAATTCTCCCAGAGTCTCGTTGTTTTGTAAAGATACACATTGTTCAATGAATAAAATAAGTGTTATTTAATTCTGACATTTACTTATATCCAATAAATAAAGCTTCTTGTTTATCTTATGTGAACTTAAGCATGTATATGTGATATACAAGTGGATCACGCCTTAAGTGATAACCTAAATCGGTCTGTAGTATAAGGATTAAGGTGGGATACCTGATCCTTGTGACACTATGGATATGACCCGCTTTATAGAGGTTTGCAAGTGTTGTAAACTACTACAGATGGTAGATCCTGACCATTCATGTGGAGACGTGGAGCGGGGGTGTCCTATACAAAGATTTGTATAAGACCTGAATCACAAGATGACTAGACTCTGTATATAACGCCATTGATACTAGAGACTTGCATCTTACCTAAACGACCATAGGTGACACGACCTCAATCCTGAGTTTTTGTGAACTCCTGCCTTTGAGGGCGGTCCTTTGATTAGTATGGGTGAGAGTGGCCAGATTGCCAACTCAACATGCCTACCTTTTTGGGGACTTGTCTGATTTGGGAGCTGGGAACTCAATCCACAAGATGGAATTCAATCCTTTTCCGAAGTAGGGATAAGTAGAGAGATTGCTCCTTTAAAGGCTGATGGGCTTGAACATAGTGGCCATAGCTTCTCTTTGGAAGAGAAGACTCAGTCATAGTAGGACTATGACTTATGTTCATTAGAGGGATCAATGGTACTTAAGGAGACAGATGTAACTACAGGGACATAACGGTTATTGGCCCAGCTGTACTTACGAGCAATCTATGAAAGGTTGTCGTATTGCTGATTGGTTAAGATAGACACATAATATATCTGTACTGAGTAGAGTTCAACTGTCGGTCTTTAGTGGAGTGCCTGGCAGTTAACGGATGGTGGATCCCATGACTAAAGAGTTTAGTAAGTTATTCATGTACCATTGGTGCTTCGGATCTACAGGCCATAAGGTCCCCTTGGTAGCTTGGATTCATGTTGAGGATCAATTCTTGGTGTTGATTTGAAATGTTCTAATTGACAAGAGATATTTTGATTATATATGATATAATCAGTATGATGTATAAGATATATCTAGTGGAGGATTGATGTAAATGAGATTTACATTAAGTACCATGGAATAGAAAAAGAACTATGGTTTATATGTTTCATAAGAGGAAATATTAAAACTATAGGTTATAAATATAGTATGATAAGTTGGTTATCATTTATATTTATAATAATATTAATTATTAGATAATGGTAACCGTGAGTTTAAAAGGAAATCGATTTCCTATTTTGAAAAGAAGTTTTACAAAAGTTTGAAAAGAACTTTTGAGTTTTCTCTCGACGTATAGAAACTCACGGTGGCCGTCAAGTAAATACAGATATACTAAACGACGGCTGGGCGAGCTAAACGATCGTGCAGGTGCGAGCTAAATGATCGTGTAGTATTTACTAAATAATCACATAGCTTTGCTAGACGACCGTTGGCCCAAAGTACACGATCGTGTAGAGTCTGTAAGCAACAGATCGAGCTAAACGATAAAGCTAAACGATCGCATAGCTTTTGCTAGACGATCGCATAGCTTTATCTAAACGATTGGGCATCGACCTATACGATAGGTCTCCACCTTCTCCCACTTACCCAGTCGTGTATGCGATCGTTCTTTCCTTCGTTCGTCTGCCTCATACCGAGTCCGAACAGAGCCCACCCTCTGGATTCTCACACCGAGAATACTGAGGTCGCCTTGTGATGCGTTATTTTATGCGATGATATAATGAAAGGTATTGTGGTGATGGAAAATGCATTGTGTAACAAGTTTTCTCAGCAGAATATAAGTATAAATCCTATTGAGTTTCTTGGTAAGTTCAGAGTCGAACTTAGGGACTAAGGAAAACAATATGTGGTGATAAATTTTAAGATCACTTTGCGGTAACAAATAAATTAATGATTGGTTGATTTATTGTTTTCGGTGTAAAAATTATGCGACGAATTTGAGAAAAGATTGATTATGCGACAGATACACTGAGTATGTGGAGGAACAGGTTGAGAAGGTCTTTAGCTAGTGTTTCCCGAGGATACATTCAAACTATGCAATCATGCTACACTCATGCGATAGCAAATCATTTTCCAATGCAAATACGGTAACTCCTAATTCTAGGACGCATGCGATGAATGCGATAATGTCCATAAAGCTTATTCCTAAGTCTCTACTTCTTGCCTATGCGATGATGCAAGATGCACACAAAGACAAGGTGACCGCATACAATCATAACATATCTCTAGGATGCATACGATGCGTTAATTGCAAACAATGCTTATTCCTAAGCTCCTATCTCTTGATTATGTGTTTCTAATCTGACTCTCCCGAGCCTAGATTCTAACCTGACTTTTTCAAGCCTAGATTCTATCCTTAGACTACCCTCTCGAGTATCTCTAACGGACGAATGACGCATACATAATACAAGATAATCGCATAGAATGAAGATCCCGGGTTATGCTAGCTAAGTGCTTCTCAACCCATTTGACAGATTTAGCTACTCATGAGTAATAAACAGAGAGTGAATAGATATAAAGAAGTAAATTCCATTTCTATAGATGAGTTCAAAGTACAAAATGACGATGGAAGATAAGGATAGAAAGCCTGGTAGCAATTCCTTGCTTCCCAAGGCTTTTACACTGTTAACTCTATTCCGTTCAAAAGATGTTCCTGCTTCTGCAGGAGTTGGCCCTCTCTCTGGTCTCAACGCTTCCAGCACTCTTCCAAGTTCACCGGACGATCTTTCGATACAATCTCACTTCCTTCGCTTCCGCCTTCTAAATAAAAGAAAATCTAAGAGCAAGGCTACTTCTAAATAAGGGGAAAATTCTCTAACTGTCGAACTCCTTCATTGAAGGTTGCCTTCGGTATTTATAGAGCTTTGGGGTGAAAGGCTTTTTCTCTCTTATGATTGCACTGATAGGATGACATTAATTCTCTGTCTGATGCGCCAAATATTTGTCATCGAAAATTTGAGTGTACTTGCTACAGTAGTTCGTTAATGGTTTGTCAACTTAATTTGGAATCGACCGTCATCAGCTTTCTATCCCATCGTGATTTATTACGCTTTTCACCTGGATGCGCCCACTAAATTGCGCCGGTTCTATGCGGATATCTTCTTGAGCAGATATTTGCGAGCGCAAATGACTACATAGCTTTGCGGTAACACAATCTCTTAATGCGCTTGGCCGATGATTTCTTGTGATCGCATTTTCCGCCTTGCGTCAATGCATATTCTGCACAAAAATACATAAGTTAACTGTTTTCATGCGATGGACGCATGCGACCGCAATATTATGAACTTAATGCTTTTTGGACGTAATCTTATATATTTTATCAACGCAAATCTGCATTGTTTAATAATTTTGCAATGTAATAACGTGCAGTTCTACCCGTTATCACCTTGTTGGTAGTGTCAGACTCAACTTGATGCCATCGAGGTTTTTTGGAGGCCGTTTGTGTCGCTGAGGACGAGCGCGGTGTTCGTTTGTGTTGCAGAGGAGATCGCGACCGAGAAGATCGTTGAGGACGAGCGCGAAGTGTTCGTGCGGTGTTGTGGTCGTGTAAATCGAGCGCTTGTGGTTGCTGTTGTTCAATCATTGTGCACATAGGAGCATGGAGACACATCTGCTATTGTTCGTAGAGTTTGTCTCCCTTGTTCATTTGTTGTTCATGCTGTAATTTCTGCATTATAATTGTATAATTATTTGTATTCAAGTCGACGGTAAATGTATTGTTGATTCATTATTATAATTTGGAATAGTCTTGTTTCGCTGCTCACTGAAATCCCGATTCCTATTTCCTTCAATTGGTATCAGAGCTAGGTTCTCTGATATTCCAAATTACAGATCTGAATTGAACGTGTTTTACAATCGCGGTGGGTTTCTACATTTGTAGTTAACTGTTTTCTGCATTTGTGGATGAATGTGATGAACGTTTCGAGTTTAAATTGCCTTTTTGTTAAAGCTTTCGGTATTACAAAGTGTTAATTGTAAGGGGGCCCTGTGTTTTTGGGCAAAATTAACTTTGCAATCGAGTCTGTAATTCGAAAAGTTCGAGTTCGTCGAGTCGTTTGTGATGAAGCTTCGGCGCATGGCGATGCGGTTCTCAACGAAAAAGAAGATCAAGCATTGGTCGGATCGTGTAGCCTTAGGTAAATGATCTTAGGGATTTTACATTAGATTTTTCGTTCTAGACGATCACATAGTATTTTCTAATTGATCGTTTAGCTAATGCTAAGCGATGGGGTAAATCGTTTACCATATCACGTAGCATTGGTTGTGCGATCGCGTAGGTGCTGGAGGTAGGCGATCGTAGTAGGAGCACGCGATGCTCGTCATTTAGTAGAAGGTGCACACTAGACGATCGCGTAGTTAGCAAGCTTCATCGCTTAGTTACTACTTATGCGATCGTGCGTATGCAATACGGAGGCGCTAGCTAAGTGATCGCTTAGGCGATGGTGCTTCGCGGCATCGTAGCCGCTTAGACGATCGCGGAAGGCAGGCATCGTGCGGAGCGTGCTAAGCGATCGTGTACTTCAGGCTTCATCGCTTAGTAAAGGTACATGATCATGTAGTAATAACTAAACGATCATTTGGATTTTTCTATATGATCATATAATAGATGCTAAACGATCGTTTAACTCTAGGAGCGTTGGTAAGCGATAGAGCAAAGAGTTTGTTTTATCGTGTAGACGATCGCGGGGAGCTTAGTACACGATGGATGGTTGGAGAACCGATGCTTTGCCGAGTGGTTCAAAGCCCGGTTCGCCTGTTTGAACCGGAGATTCCTTGTCTTTGTAATAGTTAGTTTCTCTTTTGTGTTTCTAAGGCAATTTCACCCGGTTCATCATCTTTTATTGCTTATACATGTGATGTATGGTACTTATATGCCAAACTATTTATCATATAGTTCAAAACCCACCTTAGGTTATGCAATTATTCATGCATCATGTATTATAAATGTTATAATATTGCATGAAAAAATTACTTGAAAGCATGTGCATACATCATGAAATATAAGAGTTATATTTTGCATGCAGTGAGCATTATCATGTATCATCCTTTTATTATAAATGTTATAGTCTAAGGGTGAATGAAAGCATGTTTTGCTTGTTTCATTGCTATTTTGTATAAGTGTTATATAAAAGAAGTAGCAATGAATGGACAATTCATTGAGCATGACACTTCGGCTGTTTACAATCGTTATGAATGCCTTGTATGTGTTAGCTTAGCATTGTGATGGTTATTTCCGTTCATAAGTGTTATAAAGGAAATTAGACCTAAAATCAATAATTCAGAGTTGCATGCGGACTTAGGGTGAACTCAAGTTTTCTAAAAGGGTTTTAAAATTGGATTAAGATAGACCTAAGTTCAAGTGGTTCTAAAGAGTTCAGTAACCTAGATTAATCTTTTAAAATCGGTTTAATAGGATTAAATTGGTTGGAATAAAAGATTAAATTTGTTGTAAACCTATCTATAAGGGACCTTTTATCTAAGGCGGGTTCTGGCTAGGCTGGGGTTCTTAAGTTGACGGAAACGTAACACCCCTACCTGGGAACCTACCTGGAAAGGTGAATTAGATAGATTTTCAACAAGCATGCGACGTTTTGGTCAAAGACTCTGTTAAAGAGTTTAATGGATGATGATCAAAAGTTGTTCAACTATCTAAGGTAAAAGTTACTCTTGAGAAAACCTAAAAGTCACTTAGTTAAAATTCTTAGCCGTGTTTTTTCTAAGTAAGCTAAACCCTAGGTTATAAAATACTCAGTGGGAGGAGGAGGCGTATCAGATATGTCTATGATTCTACTCACATTTCCCCCTATATGTTCACACCATGAGATTCATGCTTGGCCTCGAGATGCCCCAGGATGCATCCCCCTTCGGATGGTGTTTGCATGAGTCAATATCAAGGTGAACGGAGAGAGTGTTTATAGTAAGTGGGTGAAAGGTGTGTGCCAACACGTCCTATGGTCTTTGTCATTGGTTCACATCGTGAGATTATTCTGTACGCCCTCGAGTCACTTTCGATGCGGCCCCCTTCGGATGGGTTTTTGTGTAGTTGGACAATATCAAGGTGAACTCTAGAAATGGATAGGGTTGCTTTAGGTTTTGCCCCAATCGGATTTTTCCCTTCGGATTGGCCTTTTAGGACGGACCTCTAGGGCTTAAAATGGCGGGTCACACTTACGGGAGATTTTTAAGTAAGTTAATGATCTCTTGGCCAAATCAATGATGGCTAGTCATTATAGGAACAAGAGTTGTTCTGGTATTAATGACTAGTTGAGATCTTCTCAATTCAGAGGAGGGATAACTAACCTCCCATCGACGACTTTTGTCCTAAACCTTTGAAGTGTCATTGCGAAACTAGATGTCACACGGGGTCCATGTTAGTTTTGCTAAAACCTTATTGGATGTTGTTTTGTTTTACAATGGGTATTTTCTTAAAACCTAACGTAGGTCCATGTGTTTTTCTTTTCAGCAACTCGTTAGTATTTCCGTTTAAAGCTTTTAAAAATTATTGATTTCTTACAGTGGAAAGAATCGTGTGAAACAAATTTCGTGGCAAACGACCTCCATCCCACTACTCTCCAAAAGAGGAGATAAGACAGTAAATATGATTTATTGGTCTTGGAGACATGTCTGGTAGAGAATGATGATTCTGCCTGGATCCTCAATTCAGGTGCTACCAATCATGTTAGTTCCTCTTACCAAGAATTGAGTTCCTGGAAAACGTTGCCACAGAGAGAGATGACTCTTCGAGTCAGTAATGGTGATGTTGTTTCAACTGTTGCTGTAGGCAGGCTAAAGTTATTTGTTGACAAGAAACGTTATCTGTTACTAGATAATGTTTTTGTAGTTCTTCATATTAAGAGGAACTTAATCTCGGTTTCTTGTCTCATTGAACAAGGCAATGTCGTCTCCTTTTCTGAGAATAAAGTGTTTATTTTCAAGAATGGAATAGAGATTGGTTCTATTTCAATGGAAAATAACTTATATGTATTAAGGCCGTTAGTCATAAAAGCCTTGTTTAACACTGAAATGTTCAGTACGACAACAACAGCTAAAAAACCAAAGGTTTCTCCAAAGGAAAATGCCCAACTTTGGCATCTAAGGTTAGGTCACATCAACCTCAATAGGATTGAGCAGTTGGTGAAAAGTGGACTTCTAAAGAGTTTAGAAGAAAACTCCTTGCCGGTATGTGAATCATGCCTCGAAGGCAAGATGACCAAACGACCTTTTACTGGAAAAGGTTACAGAGCCAAGGAAGCCTTGGAGCTTGTACATTCAGACCTCTGTGGTCCGATGAATGTTAAAGCTCGAGGTGGGTATGAATATTTCATCTCTTTCATAGATGATTATTCAAGGTTTGGGTATCTCTTCCTAATGCAACATAAGTCTGAAGCCCTGAACAAATTCAAGGAGTATAAGAATGAAGTTGAAAACTTGTTAGGTAAGAAGATAAAAACACTACGATCTGATCGTGGTGGAGAGTATATAGACCTCCAATTCTAGAACTATATTATAGAACATGGGATTGTGTCCCAACTCTCGGCCCCAGGTACACCTCAGCAAAATGGTGTATCAGAAAGGAGAAACAGGATCTTGTTGAACATGGTTTGGTCTATGATGAGTTATACTCATCTTTCAGACTCGTTTTGGGGTTATGCAATGCAGACTGCATGTTATATCCTAAACACCGTTCCCTCAAAAAGTGTTTCTGAAACACCTTTTGAGTTATGGAATGGCCGTAAAGGTAGTTTACGCCACTTCAAGATTTGGGGTTGTCTGACACATGTGCTAGCGACTAACCCAAAGAAGTTGGAACTGTGTTCGAAGGTTTGCCTCTTTGTAGGCTACCCTAAGGAAACGAGAGGAGGATACTTCTATGATCGAAGTGAGAACAAAGTGTTTGTTCCCACCAGATCGCTACATGGGTTTCACTGAAGCCCAAAACATCATTACGAATGATGGGGTCGATGAGCCTTGTGTTTACAAGAAGATCATAAACAACTCAGTAGCTTTCCTGGTACTATATGTGGATGATATCCTACTCATTGGGAATGATGTAGGATATCTGACTGACATTAAAAGTTAGCTAGCTGCCCAGTTCCAAATGATAGATTTGGGTGAGGCACAGTATGTTAGCCCTATCTCAAGCATCGTACATTGATCAAATGTTAATCAGGTACAGGATGTAGGATTCCAAAAGGGGTTTGTTACCTTTCAGGCATGGCATCGTTCTGTCTAAGGATCAATGTCCTAAGACACCTCAAGAAGTTGAGGAGATGAGACGAATTCCCTATGCTTCTGCTGTAGGAAGCTTAATGTATGCATTGTTATGTGCTCGACCCGACATTTGTTATACAGCAGGGATTTTCAGTCGATATCAGTCCAATCCAGGATTTAATCACTGGATGGCGGTCAAGACGATCCTCAAGTATCTTCGGAGAACAAGGGTCTACATGCTTGTGTATGGAGCTAAGGATCTGATCCTTAAGGGATACAACGTTGCTGATCCTTTTACAAAGGCCCTCATGGCTAACGTGTTTGAGGGTCACCTGGAAAGTCTAGGTCTGCGGGACATGTGGCATCTTGTCTAGAGCAAGTGGGAGATGATACTAGGGGTATGCCCTAGTTTATTGTATGTCGTACATTTTATATTGTATTGTACATTAGTCTCCCGAATCATTAGGACAAGTGGGAGATTATTGGGATTGGTGTCCTAATTCTCCCGGAGTCTCGATGTTTTGTAAAGATACACATTGTTCAATGAATAAAATAAGTGTTATTTAATTCTGGCATTTACTCATATCCAATAAACAAAGCTCCTTGCTTATCTTATGTGAACTTAAGCATGTATATGTGATATACAGGTGGATCATGCCTTAAGTGATAACCTAAATCGGTTTGTAGTATAAGGATTAAGGTGGGATACCTGATCTTGGTGACACTATGGATACGACCCACTTTGTAGAGGTTTGCAAGTTTGTAAACTACTACAGATGGTAGATCCTGACCATTCGTATGGAGACGTGGAATGGGGGTGTCCTTGATAACTTGTAGAAATACAAGTTATTTATAATGTTTTATTTAGATATTGCGGCTAAAAGAAAGAAAAGTTGCGTCAATACTATATAAATTGGCTAAGAAATGCCAAAATTATGAAATGTCGTCAATACACCCACTGATAACTGGCAGAAATGCCATTTATTATAAGCCTTTTATTTAGAATTATGAGGGCTAACAGGTAGAAAACACAGTGATAATACTTAGAATTTGTGAAAAATTGAGTTTTGCATCGATAAGCACCTAAAACCTCACTGACCCAATATTATGCGTCATTTCATGCCAAAGTGTCTATTTTTGTAGCTGTAGCAGGAATCAAACACATGCGTTTGTAATAAGCAATCACAGACAAATGCATGTGCTGAAGCTAGGCGACCGCAAAAAACGAACGCAGATGGCAACCCCATGTGTCCAACGTATGGAAGTTTCAGTAATTGCATGCGTCCAACACATGGAGAATGCGGTGAACAAATAAAGATTGCGGCCACGGATTGACAGCCATAATAGAAGATCGCAAGATGGGTAGAACGCATTGATAACTTCAGCTAAATTCAGCTCAGACGCATACTTTGAGAGTATCAACAAGATAAGGCGAGTGACAATGCCCATACCGCGACAAAAGCAGCAGTGAGCCATACCTTCATCAGTCGGTGTCCTAATTCTATAAATAGCCATTGAGACCTTCATTTTGAGACATCCGAGCTTCTGCCTCAAAGTAGAAGTTTGTGGTCACATATGAGAGCTTGAAAGAGATTTCCAGTGAGAATTCTTCATCTCCACAACCCAGACCGAGTGATGATCGGAGCATTCGTTGGAGATAGAGCTCGAGAGAGACATCTCCACCATTCAATCATGGCACCACCGGCAGCCTTGACGCACAGTCCTTCATCTCCCTTCTAATCTCTGTATTGTATTGCATTTTAGCTTGAGATATTAAGATATTTTGTGATCAATGCAAATCTTAATTCCTTCATTACCGTCTTCTTCATCATCTTCATCTCTATCATAGTTTATCTTCAGCGTTTATTTATCAAAGTCAATCGCATGCTTAATCGTGTAGCCTAGAGATAGGACGCATGTAGCAACCCACCAAGAGGTGTGCGTTGTGCAAGTATAGTGAGTTAATCCTCTTTGTTTGGTGAAAGGCTGTGGCATGCCTGTCTATGGGATGCTGCATTGCTTGTCTATAAGTTAAGTAGCCGCATCTAACTGCCTGAGAAGGTAAGGGATGGAACGCACTAAGCAAGGTTTGTCTTATTCCTAGAAATAGGCACAATCTTATGCTCGACTCAACCATGCACTATAGAGATATAGTCATGCGGCTGACCACCAAGAGGTGTGATGCGTTAGTGCAACGAGCTGGGATTACTAGGAGATTTAAGATAGTAAACATTACTATGCGTTATTGGTTGTTGTGTCTCTACTTATTCTCATTGCAAGTCTTCTATTGCTCAATCTGTTTAGTTAGGAGTAGGAGTAGTGTGTAAAACATTTAAACCTTCTTCGCTTTATTTTTATTCTTTTTCATCACCTCATCACTTCACAAATATTATTGAGTGACAAGTCCCCGTGTTCGACCTCAGATTACCCGAGAAACTTGCGTTTGTGTTATACTTGGCGCAAGCGTAAGAAAACTTGTGATAGGAACGCATGATCATTTCATGCTAAGATTAACGCATCATCATTCTGACGCATGACCTTAGACGCATGGGAGAAAACGCATCAGTTATGTCTAACGCATGATTTCATGTTCAAACCCATCCATCCTTAAATGATAAAAACAAAACAAAACAAAACGTGTCCATAAATTATCCCAAACAAGTTTTTGGCACCGTTGCCGGGGACTTGGCAGCTAATGTTTTGTGAACTTTTTTTTGCGTTTTCGCAGGCACCCTTTCAATCTTAGGCGTATTGTAGATTGTGCGACCAAGCTGCAAACAATATTTGAAGTATAGGCGATGCGTCGAAAGTCAAATATTGACCCCGAGATAGAAAGGCTATCTGTCGCATGAGCTGGAAGCAGTCTTAGACGCATGTCAACCATCATGCGTCCAACAATTGCTGGAAGCTCCAATGGTCAGGGTGAGCCCTTGACCCAAGCAGTTGAGAGCCATCTTCTATATGGGAGAGTCCTTGCGGTGACAACACTCCAATTTCTCCAGGGACGTCTTCTACTTTATCTTTTACATTGCTTTCCTAGTTTAGTTTATTATATTTATTTATTATTATTTTGGATATACGACTGCTTTCTTGGTTGTGGTGCGTTTGCTTCTTATAGGTGCGATAATAACCCTCCTCGATGTGCAGTTACAACGAAAGAATCCCCCACATCCATCAACACATGGCTTCAATCACATGAACTCCAACGCATTGTCGCATGCGTTCTTCTACTTAAGATTCTTTTCTTGTTATCTTTTATGCATTATCCTTTTGGAATTCTCCTTGTCTGACTGCGGTCCTCTAATTAGTATCACAAGGCACCTCTTACTTTTAATAGCCTCTTCAAATTGTGAAAGTCTATAGTTTTATTATGTGCAAACCTTTGCTCAAGCATTTGTTATCACATTTCTGTTGAGTTTGCTTTTAGCTTGCAATGAGAATGCTGCCACCCTCTAAGTTTGGGGGGTGGCAGCGGTCTCGGAGAATTGCATTCATCACATTGTGGTCATTTTCGTAAAAAAAAAAAAAAAAAAAAATTGAAAATAACAACTCCACTGCCAATGCAATGGAGAAATCCATGTTGGTAAGAGTTAAGTTGTGAAAGGCATTTACCCATTGTTGGATGTCTGCATGACACCCGTGGGGGCAAGCCAAAACGAAGGTAAATCGCCAGGATTGACGCATCAGCTCAACTACTCTGTCTGGTGCAAGCCAACTTAAGCAAGACATGAGTTGAGTTGAATATGGAATGCAACCGAAGTTGGATGCCCACATGACACACGTGGGGGGTAAGCTAAAACGAAGAGTGTAACCAGGTTCAACACCGCATTCGAATAAGTAAACGCATAAGCTTGAATTGTTTTAAACAAACACATTCTCATGAGCTGAACGCAAAGTTGCGGAGAATGAATAAAAAGTTTTTTAGCGAGGGCTTGCCAAATTTCAACTTAGAAAAGATCTCTTTGAAGAAGCAATCAAGGTAGAGGAGAGCATTGTAGCCATGGTTAGAGGTACAAGTTAATTTTATTCTGAAAAGCTGGTCATCGCAAAGGAACGCCGAAAGGTGAGTTAAGAATTTCTTAAGTGTAACGCATGCTTGAGGACAAACATGATTCTAAGTTTGGGGGGGGGGGGGGGGTGATAACTGAGAAATGCCAGTTATTATAAGCCTTTTATTTAGAATTATGAGGGCTAATAGGTAGAAAACGCAGTGATAATACTTAGAATTTGTGAAAAATTGAGTTTTGCATCGATTAGCACCTAAAACCTCACTGACCCAATATTATGCGTTATTCTGTGCCAAAGTGTCTATTTTTGTAGCTATCGTAGGAATCAAATGCATGCGTTTGTAATAAGCAATCACAGACAAACGCATGCGCTGAAGCCAAGCGACCGCAAAAGACGAACGTAGATGGCAACCCCATGCGTCCAACACATGGAAGTTGCAGTAATCGCATGCATCCAACGAATGGAGAATACAGTGAACAAATAGAGATTGCGGCCACAGATTGACAGCCATAATAGAAGATCGCAAGATGGGTAGAACGTGTTGATAACTTCAGCTAAATTCAGCTCGGACGCATACTTTGGGAGTATCAACAAGATAAGGCGATGTGACAATGCCCATACATAGAAAAAAGCAGCAGTGAGCCATACCTTCATCATTACAGCTGTCAGCGTCCTAATTCTATAAATAGCCCTTGAGACCTTCATTTTGAGATATCCGAGCTTTTGCCTCAAGGCAGAAGTTTGTGGTCATAGATGAGAGCTTGAAAGAGATTTCCAGTGAGAATGCTTCATCTCCACAACCCAGACCGAGTGACAATCGGAGCATTCGCCAGAGATAGAGCTCGAGAGAGACATCTCCACCATTCAACCATGGCACCACCGGAAGCTTTGACGAAGAGTCCTTCATCTCCCTTCTAATATCTGTATTGTATTGCATTTTAGCTTAAGATATTAAGATATTTTGTGATCAATGGAAATCTTAATTCCTTCATTACCGTCTTCTTCATCATCTTCATCTCTATCATAGTTTATCTTCAGCGTTTATTTATCAAAGTCAATCGCATGCTTAATCGTGTAGCCTAGAGATAGGACGTATGTAGCAACCCACCGAGAGGTGTGCATTGTGCGAGTATAGTGAGTTAATCCTCTTTGCTTGGTGAAAGGCTGTGGCATGCCTATCTATGTGATGCTGCATTGCTTGTCTATAAGTTAAGTAGCCACGTCTAACTGCCTGAGAAGGTAAGGGATGGAACGCACTAAGCAAGGCTCATATTGTTCCTAGAGATAGGCACAATCCTATGCTCGATGCAACCATGCACTATAGGGATATAGTCATGTGGCTGACAATCGAGAGGTGTGATGCGTTAGTGCAACGAGCTGGGATTACTAGGGCGATTTAAGATAATAAACATTACTATGCGTTATTGGTTGTTGTGTCTCTACTTATTCTCATTGCAAGTCTTCTATTGCTCAATCTGTTTAGTTAGAAGTAGGAGTAGTGTGTAAAACATTTAAACCTTCTTCGCTTTATTTTTATTCTTATTCATCGCCTCAAACGCATCACTTCACAAATATTATTGAGTGACAAGTCCCCGTGTTCGACCTCGGATTACCCGAGAAACTTGCATTTATGTTATACTTGGCACAAGCGAAAGAAAACTTGTGATAAGAACGCATGATCATTGCATGCTAAGATTAACGTATCATCATTCCGACACATGACCTTAGACGCATGGGAGAAAACGCATCAGTTATGTCTAACACATGTTTTCATGTTCAAACCCATCCGTTTTTAAATGATAAAAACAAAACAAAACAAAACGCGTCCTATCCCAAACACCCATTAATACCATTTCGATGGTAGAATAGAATGTTTCAGTTTCAGTTTTGCATGAAATTAGTCACCTCATGCGTTCATAGCTCAAAAGCAAAATGAACAACGCATCTATGTTGCATTGCGCCCATCAATCGAGAATGAAGAGATGATAAATGCAATGACGGCGCATGCGATAATCGATCAAGAGCTCTAGCGATCAATGCAATTTCAATCGCATGCGGTAATAAAAAATAACACCACATGCGGCGATCGATCGAAGATGTAAAAAGCAACGCATTCGCGGAAGAGTCTAACAAGTGTACAGCTTTTAGTTGTGCATTTCTGACGGGTTGATTGCGTAACAGAAGAAATTTTCCATTCCGCCATTTCAGGAACTACCATAACTATACAGTGGGGACCACAAATTCAAAGAGTCAAGGCCTCGCCTATAAGTAGCTTCTTCAAATTCGCTGATACATATACAGATACATATACTAGTACATACATGAATACATAGAGACGTGCATATACTGATTCTGAGAGAGATGCTGGTGTGAAGCGACTGTCCAGAGTAGATCCGAGAGAACCACGAGACAAGGCCGAGAGGTGATCCAAGGTATGCGTTAATTATATCTTTAAGCATGTGGACAATTATGCAATACTACTTCTAGATATGCGTTAATTATGAATATTCATGTAGTATGCCTTGCGTTGTCACAAGTTTCCTTACGTTGGAACCAAGTATAATTCCACCGCAAGTTTCTCGGTGTGATCCGAGGTCGAACACAGGGACTGTTTGAGGTTATTGTGGTATGTTCATGGTATATGCAACCAGGTTTTTCAATCTTTAAAGAGTGTTTTGTACAAGTATATAAAATTGCAGTAAAGTAAAGGAAAGCAGTAAAATGCGATAATAAAAGAAGTACAATAAACCTAAGCTAGATGATACAAGGTACAGGCTTCATGATACAAGATGCTGGGGTCCAGGCTGGCTGTGAAGGTTATGCAAAGAACATGGAATGTGGCGGCAAGTCTTATGTACAAACAAAAAGAGAAAGATAACTAATATAAACAATGCAAGTTTCTTAATTGCATTAGTTATAAGTACAGTTTCGCTTTTCTCTTGGCGTACACCTTTCAGTGATCGGCCCACTCCCTCGTGTCTGTGGTGAATCAGAGACAAACGTAATGAATGCAAGGTTGCTTCCATGTCTGAAAGTACTACTCACTTTAGTTAACGCATTCTTCTAACCTTCTCTCGATAGATCAGAATGGCATCTTCACTTCTGCTCTCACAGGTGAAGATGCCGTCTAGCATGCTTTAGCTAAACGCAGTTATCTCTTTAACACAAGTTAAGTACTCGTTTAATTCATATTAACTACTAGGGTATTAAGAAGACATCATGGAGAAAGTGATTCACAGCGAAATGGAAGTAGACAGAAAATGGACTATGAAAGTAATCAAAACATTTAATATATCTATTAAGCGTTTGATACATGGTGTGAGAATGAAGAGATAAAGAAAGTGAAATACAATGATGAAAAGATATAAAACAGATACAAACAAACGCCAACGTCTTGGCACCGATTCGGGTGGATATCTGCTTGCCGGATTGGATGGATCAAATGGATGGATGAGCTTCCCTCTCAGGCTTGCTCAATCGGTAGCAGGGTTCTCAGCATAAAGCTTCTCGATGGGTATTCGACAGAATAGAACTGAGACTCACCTCTTGGCCTTGTCTCGTCTTCTTCCCGGATTTCTTCAGTTAAGCACTCAGCTCAACCTTTTCCCTCGACACTTTAGCAGCAATTAGCCCCGTATCCAGTAGCATCGGTTTTCTCTGAAATCTATGGGGTATTTATAGGTGAGGATTTTTTATAAAGACAAATATATGATAACAGATAAAAGCAAGGTAATGAAAGTTCATGAAGCATTGATATAAAAAAAGATATTCCAAAAAGATTGCGTCTCTGATGAGTTTGAGTCGCATAGTAACTCAGGGACTACTTATTTCAATCTAGACTTTTTACGTCCACGGCAACTTTCTCTTCTTTTCTCGGTCTTTTGGGATCTTGATTACTTTAATCCAGAGCTTTTTCCCGTTAATGTTCATCACGATCTCCCCCATGTGCACATCAATTTGAGCGTGACCGGTCGATAGGAATGGTCGCCCCAATATGATGGCGCATCTTCGTCTGCTTTATAGTCCAGAATGATGAAGTCTGCCGGCAAGATGAATTTGTCAATTGAGATTGTGGCATCTTTTAACTCTCCCTCGGGATGTATTCGGGATCTATCTGCAAGTAGAAGAGTCTCCGTTGTGGGCGTGAGTTTGCCCATATTCAATCGTTTGAAGATTGATAGCGGCATTACATTTATACTCACCTCAAGATCGCATAGTGCTTGACCAATGTTGACCCCTCCAATTGAGCATGGTATCGTGAAGATTCCTGGGTCGCACATTTTTTGTGGGATCGTCGTATTTTGCGTTACTGCCATTGTAGCGATCTTTCCTTCATCATTCTGTTTCTTTTTCAATCTTTGCGAGAATGGTGGTAACTGGACTTCTTCTATCTCGTGTTCTAGAGGCTTGAAGGTGGACACAACTTCTGGGTTTATCTTCTCGGGCTCTTCTGAACCATATGTCAACGGGTACTCGATTGTCACCGAATTCAAGTTGGTCATGATGGGTTCCTCTCCTACTTTCGTTGTCATTTTTTCGCTTAGCAAAGAGACTGCTAGGAATTGTTTCTTTCCTGTACCCCCAGAGTTGCGAGGGAGCTCAGTTGAGCTCAACAATGCTTCTTGCAGTCTATTTTTGAGTTCGCCCGCAATCTGTCCCATCTGAATTTCAAGATTGTGGATGGAAGTTGCTTGATTCTGAAGCACTGTTTCATTCTTTTCAATATATTGCTTCAGCAAACTCTCCAAGGATGAAGATTGCGGCGCCTACAAACTGTTAGCTTGGTTATGCGTTTGACCGTTTGTTCGCGGGAAAAATCCTGATGGCCCTTCCTTTTGTGCCACTAGTTGAAAGCTTTGTTGTTGATTTTTCCACTTGAAATTAGGGTGGTTTCTCCACTCGGGGTTGTACATATCCGAATAAGGGTTATTCTTTATGAAGCATATTGACTGCGGATTTCCTGGGCATTCTTCCATCGGATGTGCTTCTCCACAGATGACACAACTTGTGGTCGTTTGAGCAATTGCATTGACATGCCCTTTTTGCGTTCCCGTGCTATTAATTGCGATGCCTTATATCAAACTCATCATCGCAGTCATTTGGTTCTGAAGGGATACGATGGCCCCATTGTTCGCGTCACTGTCTTTAATTCTTAATCTTTGATCGCTCTCTCTCTAATCCTCGTGATTTTTTGAAATGCCATCAAGGATATTCTTGGCCTCCTCATAAGTTTTATCCAGCAGACCTCCAGCTGCTGCTGCATTGGCAGCCGTCTGCGATGCTGATGATGGAACACGAGACACACACAACAGAATTAGGATCTAATTACACTCTAATTGCTTCTAATTTAAAGGAAATAAGCATGCAAATGGAGGAAAAAAACAGTAAATAAAAGTGGATAGCAAACAACCTTTGTAGCTTCTGAACACTGCTTTTCCTCGCTGAATCTCGACACGAACTCTTCCGGACCACCACTAGAGTTGACCTACTATCCCTTGGACTCAGAACCGGATTGTGGGACTCGGTGGATGAAGAAAACCGAGAGAGAGAAAAGAGATGGAAAATAAGAATGAATTTGAGTTTGGGTTTTTATTTCACTCAAAGAAAAGAGAATTTTCCAGTCCAAATTTAGAAAACTCTTTTGGCAAAATGGCAAAATTTTTTTCATTCAAAATGAAAGCCCATTTTATAGAAAAAACCATGCAACAATTGCATGAACCGAATCTATAAAAACCCAACACCTATAATCCACTATCTTAGTGGGCTTAATGTCTCCACTATAAGCCAACGCCTAGCCCACTATTTTGTTAGTGGAATTATCCAACAAAAGTTTGGATTTTTCCACTAACTTTAGTAAAAGTGCAAAATAGTCATTTGGTCAAAGTCAAACTTTGACAAAAAAGTCAACATTTTGACTTTTTATGATTTTTTTCGTGTTGACTAATTTTGACCTCTCGAGCATGAATCTGCATTCATTTTTTTCAAAATTCAAATCACATTTGAATATAAGGTCGGTCAAAGTTTGACTTTTCAAAATAAAAAGTCAACTCTTTGACTTTTTACATCTTTGACCATTTCCATCATTTTCGAGCTTCCGAATATGAACGTATTCATATTCTTGATATTTAAATCACATTTAAATATTAAAGCTGTATCTCTAAACTGAAAACCCGACCACTATATCACATATACTTGTTGGTTTCTCTCTCTTCACTTAATTCGAACAATTCGAATTATTCTCTCATACTGTTCTAAGTTTATTCTATATGAGCTAGTAGGGGAACCTAATGGACCTATAGATCATAGGCTCCAACAATCCGAGATTAGCTGGCTATACTTTTTAGACGGAGCTAATCAACATTCGTTAACTGACGGGTCATTCCACTATAGTCCCGTAGTTGCACTCCTCTCACTATAGATGTATTTGTGTCCATTTGATATAACCATGATTAGTAAGCTAATCCTTCACAGGTTGTTCGTAATCTCGGCTGGGTCATAAAAACCGTTTTACCCCCAAGACTACATCTTATTCCTTAAGTTCCACTGATCCTCTAATGAACAATTGGTTTAAGGTCTAACTTATAAACCGAATCTCTCTCGGGCCAAGGAGAGGGTGGGGCCCCTTGTTCAAGATCTGGATTCAGTACTAAAGGGAATAACCTATCTACTATCCCTATAACGGGTAGGAGTGAATTCCGTCTTGCACCCTATGTTCCCAGCTATCCACCTGATCTTACCCCTGAAATGAGAGGCTTATTGGGCTAGCGATGATGAGCTGCCCTCACCTATGCAGATCTAAGAACAATTCCGAGTGAACAGGAGTTCATAGTTAGCTCAAGATTGAGATTAAGTTACCTAGGTCATCAATTAACGAAATAGTCAGTTTTATACATAAAACGGCATTTAGTACGTAAAAAGTGACTATTTCATGGTTTAGTCTTATGCAAACTCATTGCATTGGATGCCCCCACTCACATATCTCTATATGAACGATTCAGGATCACATCGTTTGTACTAACTACAAAGTGGGCCGCATCCATAGTATCCCCAAAATAAGGCGCCCAACCTTATTCATATACTATAGACCATTTTTAATATATATTTGAACTTGATCCACATTTATGTCACTACATAAAATTCAAACTACATTAAATAGCTTCAGGACCTTAGTTTATTGGATTCAAGATTATAATTTCAATAACAACTTTATCGAAAAACAAAACAGAATATGTTTATTAATTTACAAACTACGAGTTTTAGGGCATAAAATCCAACAGCTGAGTTCAGTCCTTGGTAGAAAATATCCATCTGTAAACAATATGGTAAGCCGTTATGTGGGCAATCTCTTACCAGCCTCTTAAACCTCGCCCAGGCGTCGCTGAGCGATCCGTCAATTTCCTGTTCAAAATTCGTAATTAACTTCCTTCTTCTTGCGTTCTCTGTTAGAGGGAAAAAAACTTCTTCAAATTTCTTCATGAACTTTTCCACTACTTGTTCCCACGATGTTATCTCCCCTGGTTTGAGAGAATAAGCCCATTTCCTTGCTTGATCGCATAAGGAAAATGGGAACAACGTTAGTCGAACCTCCTTAGTGGAGATATTTGGGAACACAAAAGTGTTGCAGATTTCAATGAAACTCCGAAGATGGGCGTGCGGATCCTCACCATGCCTTCCACCAAACAGTTCGGTCATTTGAATCATTTGTAACATAACTAATTTTATTTCAAACCTCGATCCACCTAGCGCTGGCCTCATGATTCCTGGGGAGAAATCATATAGGTTGGGCGACGCATAGTCCCAAATGGGTCTATTGCGGTCATTCGCCAGGAGGATGGGGTTGGCCAGTATATTATTTGCGTTTGCGACCCTTTCTTCCGATTGTTCCGCCATTCTTGGAGTTCTGTCTTGTTGTTGGTGGTGGTTGGTTCTCAATCTTCATTGGAACATTTTTTCAATCTCTGGGTCGTAATTTGCCAGAGATTGAAAGCTGCAAAGAAAATAAAAAAAATTATCGTTAGCACAATGTATTGCTGAAGTCCCCGACAATAGTGCCAAAAACTTGATGCGTTATGTTATGCAATGAAATAGTGGAGTAGAATGCAATGGTGGAATATGCATTGTGCAAACAAGTTTTCTCAGCAAGACCCAAGTATAAATCCTATTGAGTTGCCTGGTAAGCCTAGGGTCGAACACAGGAACTAAGGAAAATAGTATGCGATGGTAATTTTGGATCATTTTGCGGTAACAAATAAATCAATGGGTTGGTTGGTTTGTTGTTTAAGGTATAAAATGTATACGACAGATTTGAGAAAAGAGTAATTATGCGATAGATACACTGAGTATGCGAAGGAACGGGTTGAGAAGGTCTTTAGCTAGCTGGTGACGTGCAGAAATGCATGTAATCTTAGGCCTTTTACTTAGAATTATGAAGGTTGTTATGCAGAATATGCGGCAATCATGATAGGAATTCACGAGAAAATGAGCTTGCGTCGATCAGCATGTTGAATCTCAGCTAACCCGTTATTTCGCATTGTTATGCATTAAGTATTCTATTTTTGTAGCTAATGCAGGAAATGATCGCAAACGCGAAAATCGGACCACCACATAGACGACCGCATATAGAGAAACTCTCTATTGCAAAGGCAAACGCATCGATCAACGCATGGATGTTGCGGTAATCAACCGTATGCGTCCATCGCATAGGAGTCATGCTCGTCAAGCGATTGCGATCATCATGTAGAGTTGTGGTATTAAGCGAATGCGGTCATTGAATGATTGCGGCTACACGATAATACATACTAATGGGATTAACGCAAGGTTGGTGGAATGAATGCATCAACGCATCTACCTTGAGAAAAACCAAAAGATGATGCTGACATTTCACCAACCACGCCATTAGTGGCAGAGGTTCAGAAAGGACTAACGTGCCGAATTTCAGACTCAGAGTAGTCCAATTAATGCTGTCGGCGACCTAAGCTCTATAAATAGAAGCCGATGAGAAGAAATTCAAGATATCCAAGGTTTTCGCCTGAGGTTCGCCTAGGGCGAATCCTTGCGATCCAGAAAAACGCGTGAGAAGAAGTCTGAGAGTTCTTCACCTCTTTCATCCATTCCGAGTGACGACCGAAGCCTTCAATCGGAGCTAGATCTCGAGAGAGTCAGTTCCTCTGTGTAACGACCCAGACCTGTACGCATACAGGAAATTAAATATCAAATAATAAGCAGGACGAAATTTTATTTAAAGGGGTGGAAATTTAGAAAAAAAAAATAAATAAATAAAAAATAATAATAATAATAATAAATAAATAAATTGGAAATTGGAAAATTATTCATTATCTTAAGGGAGAGAGCTATTCTTAGCGAGATCGGTAGCAGGAGCGAGAGCGAGATTGAGGCTGGCGAGAGTAGAAAGAGCGTGATCCCTGGAGAGAGCGAGAGCGGGAAAGCTGGAGAGAGCGAGACGGAAGAGAAAATTTGAGAGCGAGAGTGGAGAGAGCAGGATTTTCAGCAAGAAAGCTCCAGAGTAAATTCCTAGCGAGAAAACGGGAGAGAGCAAGATTTTAAGAGCAGAGTGAGCGAGATTTGGACAGAAGCGCAAATTATGCGTTGAATTTGGCCACGATCTTATAGATTATACATGGAAAAACCCTAAAATTGAATACAAACAAAGAATGATGACATAAGGGCAAACATTAGCCAAAATTAGGTGTCTTATTGAGAGGAATCCATAAACCATAAGTAATTTTAAAGAAGCCACCTGTACGATGATTTGTCACACTGAGAAGAGCTGAAAACTACTATAAATAGGACCCTTTGCCGAAGATTTAACCCATTCTCAAACAAATCTCAGTAACATAGTATCGTGTGAAAAAGTAAGTGTGAGTGAGGAAGTTCTGTGAAGAAGAGAAAAGCTCGGGTAAAGTGCTGCCCAAATTTCTTCTTTTGATTTAAAAAGGGAAAACTCTGCTGATAAAATCATAAAGAATAATAAGGAATAGTTAGATCACAGTCAAGGTAAGTAGTTTATCTCACCCTCTCTTTAAATGTTCTATGGTAGTGTACCTTTATTATATTGCATGGTTATGTTAATTGTTATATTGCATTACATGTTTAGAACACGTTTCTCTACAAGGGACCCCATGCATTATGTTTGTTCACGATTATGTTAAAACCAAGTTTTAATTAGGTGTAAGTTATGCTTCCAGTCTAATCTTATGGTTATGTTAATGGTTGATGTTGGATGCGATTCTGGTCCTACTGACTGCATGACCCGCTGATCATCAGATGGGTTAGTTTCCGCTTAAGTCCTCATCTTCCTATCAGGGCGGAAAGATTTATGTTGGAAGCATAACGTTTATGCTAATGGTTGATGTTGGATGCGACTCTGGCCCTACTGACTGCATGACCCGCTAATCATCAGATGGGTTAGTTTCCGCTTAAGTCCTCATCTTCCTATCAGGGCGGAAAGATTTGTGTTGGAAGCATAATGTTTATGCTAATGGTTGATGTTGGATGCGACTCTGGCCCTACTGACTGCATGACCCGCTAATCATCAGATGGGTTAGTTTCGCTTAGGTCCTCATCTTCCTATCAGGGCGGAGAGATTTATGTTGGAAGCATAACCGACCACCACATGTTATTATACGTTTTCGGTCCCAATCATATGTTTTCATGACATGTTGCTTGTGATTGTGCATTTGATCACTACCCTACGTGAGAACTACTTACTAGGTATATTATGTACTCATCCTATATTTTTACAGACTTTGTAGGTAAGAACACAGCGTAGAGGGCAGAGTTGGACGTCACTCAAATGGCCAACCATCAAACTCACTATTATAGGCACATGCATTTTGTACCACCACGCTAATGTTTTATGGATCCTGGTGTTTTGATAAATAAATTTCTATATAGTTTTTCTATCTAATTAATAAAATTTAGATATGTTCTTTGAAATTTCAACCAAAACTCATCTCATGATAGAAAAGTCTAAGTATGCATGTCGTAGCAGTCGAATCATAAGGTTTAAGGATCTGGCCGTTATAGTTTTGGTATCAGAGCGTTTGGGCCAAATAGGCTCTATTGCATTAGAAGAGTCATGGTGTCTGACGGTTCGGCCTATTAAGTGATGCCCATAGCCATGCCAAATACGCGGGTAAAAGGAATTTTCAAACAAGTAATTTAGTCAATAATTTAGTAAACATAGGTATGAGTTAAAAAAAAATGTATATATTAGATTGCTTCCTTATTATGAAAATAAAATGTGTGCACCAGATGCCACCACGAAAGGCTCCAACACGACGAGGCAGACCTCGAAGTGAATCCACAAGGAATCAAAATCAAGGACATGGACAGACGCCTTATGTGTTACTTACACCAGAGGCACTACAACTACTCGTACAAAATATGAGTAATGGAAACATAACCTCGTCCACCACACCAACAACCAACGATAAAAATGATTCAAAGATCATTCGAGAATTTAGGAAGTTCAACCCTTCAACATTTGATGGATCATCTGTGGATCCAATTATAGCAGAAAATCGGATAACAGAAATGGAAACTATTTTCCGCCATATGAACATCCCAGAAGAACAGAAAGTAAATTGTGCCACCTTCATGTTAAAAGGCGATGCAAAATTCTGGTGGGACTCCACACAAAGAACAATCAAAGGTACAGTCTCATGGCAACAGTTCAATCAAGCTTTTTACAACAAGTATTTCCCTTTGACAGTGAGATATCAAAAGGAAGTGGAATTTCTTAATCTTCGTCAAGAGAATATGTTAGTGGCAGAATATGAACGGAAATTTGATCGCTTGTCTCACTTTGTTCCTCGACTAGTGGACACAGAAGAAAAGAAGGTGGAAAGGTTTATATGGGGATTAAGAGAAGGCATTCGAGCCATTGTTACTGCTTTCCGACACAAAGAGTATGCTCTTGCCCTCGAGTCGGCCTTACTCATGGAAGTAGATCTTGTTGCCAAAACCTCAACCTCGGAACGAGGATTCATGCCAAATCAAAAGAGGAAACTCACCCAACAAGGCTTCCAACGTTCACAACGGCAAGAAAAAATTTCCCAAAACACTCAGAGCATACAGTCACAACAGGAGAGCCGAACATTTACATATTCTAAGTGTAGAAATTGTGGAAAACACCATCAGGGGCAATGTTTTCAGAACATAAGGGTGTGTTTCAACTACGGCCAGACGGGTCACTATGCAAGGGCTTGCCCAAAGTTCATCAACCAAGTATCAGCTACCCAGACCACTCAGCCTACTAGTAACAAGGTTACTCAACAACAGAAAGGACGGGTGTTTGCTGTTACACGTCAAGAGGCAGAAAATCAAGATGCAGTGGTTACAGGTACATTACCCATCCGCGAGTATTATGACTTCACTTTATTTGATTCGGGCTCTAGTCATTCATTCATCTCTACAACATTTGCACAACATGCTCAATTAACATCAAAACCCTTAGGCTACATTCTATCCGTAGCTACTCCTGCCGGAGTATCTATGTTGGCCCACTCAGTAGTAGAAAACTGTGAATTGTCAGTATCAGGACATAAACTAGAGGTGACCCTTATCATCCTAGACATAAGTGATTTCGACATAATACTAGGTATGGATTGGTTAGCAGCAAACTATGCAAGCATAGATTGCCATAATAAGAAGGTCATATTCACCTTTCCAGCAGGAACCAAGTTTAAGTTTAAGAGTTCTAATACACAATCAGTCCCAAGAATAATTTCAACCTTAAAAACTAAGCATTTGCTCAACCATGGAGCTTGGGCATATTTAGCAAGCGTAGTAGATTTACGAAACCAAAAGGATGAAATTAAGGCCATCCCTATAATAAGAGAATTTGAAGATGTATTCCCAAAAGAGCTACCGGGTTTACCACCAAATCGAGAAATAGAATTTTGTATAGATTATCGGGAGTTGAATAAGTTGACAATAAAGAATAAGTATCCACTCCCACGCATTGATGACCTATTTGACCAATTACAAGGAGCCTCAGTATTCTCCAAAATAGACTTACGATCTGGATATCATCAATTGCGAATCAAGGAGTCGAATATACCCAAGACTGCTTTCCGAACAAGATATGGGCATTATGAATTCGTTGTGATGCCCTTTGGATTAACAAATGCCCCAGCAGCCTTCATGGACTTGATGAATAGAATTTTTAAGGACCATCTTGATAAATTCGTGATCGTATTTATAGATGATATTTTGGTCTATTCCAAGTCTAAGGAAGAACATGAAAAACATCTTAGGGACGTTCTTTCCATATTAAGAAATGAAAAGTTGTATGCCAAATTCTCCAAGTGTGAGTTTTGGACGCGACAAGTTGCCTACCTAGGGCATATTGTAAAGCAAGAAGGAATCTCAGTGGATCCTGCTAAGACTGAAACAGTTAGCAAGTGGCCTCGCCCAACAACAGTCAGCGAAGTGTGCAGCTTCCTTGGATTAGCAGGATATTATAGACGATTTGTGAAGAATTTCTCAAGTATAGCATTACCCTTAACCAACCTCACCAAGAAGAATAATCCTTTTGTTTGGAACCAAGCATGTGAGCAAAGCTTCCAGGAACTAAAGGAAAGGTTGACCACATCCCCTATTCTCACTATACCTGACAGATCAGGGGGTTTAACTGTGTACAGTGACGCATCGAAGAAGGGGCTTGGTTGTGTATTGATGCAACACGGAAAGGTAATAGCATATGCTTTAAGACAACTAAAACCTTATGAACAAAATTATTCCGTTCATGACTTGGAATTAGCTGCTGTAGTCTTTGCCTTAAAGATATGGAGACATTATTTATATGGGAAAAAGATCCAAATTTATACAGATCATAAAAGCCTTAAGTACTTCTTTACCCAAAAAGAGTTAAATATGAGGCAACGAAGATGGTTAGAATTAGTTAAAGACTATGACTGTGAGATCCTCTATCATCCAGGAAAAGCTAACATTGTTGCTGATGCTCTTAGCAAAAAGTCAGCACATACAGCAGCTCTAAGTACCATCTCCAAACACATAATAGATGATCTTGAAAGAGCTGAGATCTCACTAATACCAGAAACCTTCACAACTCAAATAGCACAATTAGTTGCAAGACCTGCATTAAGGCAAAGAATAATTAATGCACAACAAATAGACAAATACCTAAACAAACAACGACAATCAGAAAATGGAGAAACCAATCAATTCTCTACAGCCCCAGACTCTGCACTCCTCTATCGTGGACGACTATGTGTACCAGATAATGAAGAAATCAAGAAAGAACTATTGAAGGAAGCTCATGAGTCACGCTTTTCAATACATCCTGGGAGTACCAAAATGTATCGAGACTTGAAAGCACATTACTGGTGGGGTAACATGAAAAAGGATATAGCCGACTATGTAAGTAAATGTTTGGTTTGTCAACAGGTGAAAGCTCTACGGCAACGACCACAAGGACTCCTCCAGCCTCTAAGTGTTCCAGAATGGAAATGGGAACATATTTCTATGGACTTCATCTCAGGACTCCCGAGAACTGTTAAAGGCCACAACATGATTTGGGTAATTATAGATCGACTCACCAAATCGCCCACTTCCTACCATGCAAAACTACTCACACTACGGAAGCACTAGCTCAAATGTACTTAAAAGAGGTCATCCGGTTACATGGAATCCCAGTATCAATTGTTTCAGATCGAGACCCTCGTTTCGTCTCCAAGTTCTGGAAAAGTTTACAGAAAGCAATGGGCACACAGCTAAATTTCAGTACAGCCTTCCACCCACAAACTGATGGCCAAACAGAACGAGTTAATCAAATCCTAGAAGACATGTTGAGGGCATGTACTTTGGATTTTATTGAAGCATGGGATTCGCAGATACATCTTATAGAATTTGCTTATAATAATAGTTATCAGGCGACAATTGGTATGGCTCCCTTCGAAGCCTTATACGGAAAGAAATGCAGATCCCCTGTACACTGGGATGAAATTGGGGAGCGAACACTACTAGGACCTGAATTGGTGCAGCAAACATCAGAGTCAATTAAGCTAATTCGGGAAAGAATGCGAACAGCTCAAAGCAGACAGAAGAATTATGCTGATAACCGTCGAAAAGAGTTGGAATTCAAAGTAGGAGATCACGTATTTCTAAAGGTAGCACCAATGAAGGGCATTATGCGTTTCGGACGAAAAGGCAAGCTTAGCCCTCGCTTCATTGGACCCTTTGAAATATTAGACCGTATTGGCCAAGTAGCTTACCGATTGGCATTACCACCCACACTTTCTACAATACATAATGTCTTTCATGTATCGATGCTTCGAAAATACGTGTTTGACCCATCACACATAGTAAATTATAACCTCTACAAATAAGTGAAAACTTGGAATATGAGGAGACTCCGGTTTGCATCCTGGCAAAAGAGAAGAAATCGCTTCGTAATCGGGAAATAAGTTTAGTGAAGGTTCTCTGGAGAAATCAGCAAGTGAAAGAAGCTACATGGGAACGAGAAGAAGAGATGAAAGACAAATACCCTTATCTTTTAAGAACCAAGAAACTTTCGAGGACGAAAGTTCTTAAGGAGGGAAGAATGTAACGACCCAGATCTGTACGCATACAGGAAATTAAATATCAAATAATAAGCAGGACGAAATTTTATTTAAAGGGGTGGAAATTTAGAAATAAATAAATAAATAAATAATAATAATAATAATAATAATAAATAAATAAATAAACAAATTGGAAATTGGAAACTTATTCATTATCTTAAGGGAGAGAGCTATTCTTAGCGAGAGTGGTAGCAGGAGCGAGAGCGAGATTGAGGCTGGCGAGAGTAGAAAGAGCGTGATCCCTGGAGAGAGCGAGAGCGGGAAAGCTGGAGAGAGCGAGACGGAAGAGAAAATTTGAGAGCGAGAGTGGAGAGAGCAGGATTTTCAGCAAGAAAGCTCCAGAGTAAATTCCTAGCGAGAAAACGGGAGAGAGCGAGATTTTAAGAGCAGAGTGAGCGAGATTTGGACAGAAGCGCGAATTATGCGTTGAATTTGGCCACGATCTTATACATGGAAAAACCCTAAAATTGAATACAAACAAAGAATGATGACGTAAGGGCAAACGTTAGCCAAAATTAGGTGTCTTATTGAGAGGAATCCATAAACCATAAGTAATTTTAAAGAAGCCACCTGTACGATGATTTGTCACACTGAGAAGAGCTGAAAACTACTATAAATAGGACCCTTTGCCGAAGATTTAACCCATTCTCAAACAAATCTCAGTAACAAAGAATCGTGTGAAAAAGTAAGTGTGAGTGAGGAAGTTCTGTGAGATTAAAAGAGAAAAGCTCGGGTAAAGTGCTGCCCAAATTTCTTCTTTTGATTTAAAAAGGGAAAACTCTGCTGATAAAATCATAAAGAATAATAAGGAATAATTAGATCACAGTCAAGGTAAGTAGTTTATCTCACCCTCTCTTTAAATGTTCTATGGTAGTGTACCTTTATTATATTGCATGGTTATGTTAATTGTTATATTGCATTACATGTTTAGAACACGTTTCTCTACAAGGGACCCCATGCATTATGTTTGTTCACGATTACGTTAAAACCAAGTTTTAATTAGGTGTAAGTTATGCTTCCAGTCTAATCTTATGGTTATGCTAATGGTTGATGTTGGATGCGATTCTGGCCCTACTGACTGCATGACCCGCTAATCATCAGATGGGTTAGTTTCCGCTTAAGTCCTCATCTTCCTATCAGGGCGGAAAGATTTATGTTGGAAGCATAACGTTTATGCTAATGGTTGATGTTGGATGCGACTCTGGCCCTACTGACTGCATGACCCGCTAATCATCAGATGGGTTAGTTTTCGCTTAAGTCCTCATCTTCCTATCAGGGCGGAAAGATTTGTGTTGGAAGCATAATGTTTATGCTAATGGTTGATGTTGGATATGACTCTGGCCCTACTGACTGCATGACCCGCTAATCATCAGATGGGTTAGTTTCGCTTAGGTCCTCATCTTCCTATCAGGGCAGAGAGATTTATGTTGGAAGCATAACCGACCACCACATGTTATTATACATTTTCGGTCCCAATCATATGTTTTCATGACATGTTGCTTGTGATTGTGCATTTGGTCACTACCCTACGTGAGAACTACTTACTGGGTATATTATGTACTCATCCTATATTTTTACAGACTTTGTAGGTAAGAACACAGCGTAGAGGGCAGAGTTGGACGTCACTCAAATGGCCAACCATCAAACTCACTATTATAGGCACATGCATTTTGTACCACCATGCTAATGTTTTATGGATCCTGGTGTTTTGATAAATAAATTTCTATATAGGTTTTCTATCTAATTAATAAAATTTAGATATGTTCTTTGAAATTTCAACCAAAACTCATCTCATGATAGAAAAGTCTAAGTATACATGTCGTAGAAATCGGATCATAAGGTTTAAGGATCCGGGCGTTACACTCTGCCTATCCATGGCACCACCGGCAGCCTTGACGCACATCCACTGGAAGCAAGTCTTTGCTTCCAGTCGGTCATTTCATTTTCCTTTCTTTTCTTATATTGTATTGTGTGACATTTTTGAATTAACGAATTAATACATTTTGTGTGCAATATATTTCTACATTTCCTTCAACTCCATCTCCATCTTCTTTACTTAACGTCCTTACTTTCATTGCAACACTTAGTGGGATTGCTTGGGTATCGCATACTTAGTCATGTGGATTAGAGATATGAAGCATGTAGCGACCTACCGAGAGGTGTGCGTTTCGTGAGTGTGAGAGTAATCTTATTTTCTTAGTGTGAAGCTGCTGCAACGCCTGTCTATAGGCTAACACATTGCTTGTCTATGAGTAAAGTCAGCAACAACCAACTACCTGGGAGGGTAAATGGTTGGTCGCATTAAGCAATGTAAATCATTGTTCACTAGGGATAGGAACAATCTTGCGTCAACCAAGTTCATACGATTGTCTTGTATTATGTATGCTTCATTCATCCATTAGGGATACTTGGGAGGGTAGTCTAAGGACAGGATCTAGGCTTGGGAAGGTCAGGTCAGAATGTAGGCTCGGGAGAGTCAGATTAGAACACATAATACAAGAGATAGGAGCTTAGAAATAAACACTATTTGCTATTAACCCATTGCATGCATCATAGAGATAGGATACGATTGTGTGTGGTCACTGCGGCGTTGTGTGCATTTTGCATCATCACATAGGAAAAGAGTAGAGACTTAGGAATAAGCTCTATGGACACTTTTGCATTCAACACATGCGTCCTAGACTTAGGAGCACCGCATTTGCATTGGAAAATGATTTGCCATGCATGAGTGTAGCATGATCACATAGCTTGCATTGACTAAGGTTGCCCTTGCAGTCATTCTTAAGGGTTGCAATGAAATCATCTCCGCATTTTATCTATTTTCCCATACATTTATTTCATGTCAAGGTTTATCGTATCTCTACCTTTCATACATACTCTCATTGCGTTGTCTGTTAGATAGGAGTAGGAGTAAGAGTAGGATTAACTTAGTGACCTCCCTTCCATTCTTTTATTTAAACCACCACATGCACTTCACTGCATACATATAGCTACAAGTCCCTGTGTTCGACCTTGGATTACCCAAGAAACTTGCGTTCGCGTTATACTTGGCGTGAGTGCAAGAAAACTTGTGACAGGACGCATGGTCATCGCATACATTCATTAACGCATTATCAGTCCAACGCATGACCATCGACGCATGACTATCAACGCATATCTTAAGAACATGCATCGCATACCGCATCCACGGGATTTTAGTAATCGAGTAAATTTGACTTCTAATTTCCCGCCATCACTAGCGTTTCCCAAGAATGCATTCAAGCTATGCGATCATGCTACACTCATGCGACAACAAATCATTTTCCAATGCAAATGCGATAGCTCCTAATTTTAGTATGCATGTGATGAATGCAATAATGTCTATAAAACTTATTCCTAAGTCTCTACTTCTTGCCTATGTGATGATGATGCATACAAGGACAAGGCGACCGCATACAATGATATCCTATCTCTAGGGTGCATGCGATGCGTTAATAGCAAACAAAACTTATTCCTAAGCTTCTATCTCTTGACTATGCGGTTCTAATCTGACTCTCTCGAGCCTAGATTCTGATCTGACTTTTCCAAGCCTAGATTCTATCCTTAGACTACCCTCCTGAGTATCTCTAATGGATGAATGACGCATATATAATACAAGATAATCACATAGAATGAAGATCTCAGGTTATGCTAGCTAAATGCTTCTCAACCCATTCGACAGATTTAGCTAGCGTAATGTACAAAGAGTGGACAGATATAAAGATGCAATTTCCATTTTATAAATAGATTCAGAGTACAAAATGACAATGGAAAATAAGGATAGAGAGCCTGGTAGCAATTCCTTGCTTCCCAAGGCTTTTACACTGTGTAATCTCTATTCTGCCCAAAAGAAGTTCTTGCTTCCACAAGATTTGGCCCTCTCTCTGATATCGATGCTCCTGGCACTCTTCCGAGTTCACCGGGATGATCTCTCGGTGTAATCTCCCTGCACTCGCTTCCACCTTCTAAGTAAAAGAAAAACTATGAACAAGGCTACTTCTATCTGTATGGTGAATTCTGTAAACTGAGCGAACTCCTTCAGTGAAGGTGACCTTCGGTATTTATAGAGCTTCAGGGTGAAAAACTTCTTTTCTCTTATGATTGCACTGATAGGATGGCATTAATTATCTATCTGATGCGCCGAATAATTGTCATCGAAAAGTTAAGTGTACTTGTTACAGTAGGTCGTTAACGGCTTGTCAACATAATTCGGAATCGACCATCATCAGCTTTCTGTCCCATCGTGATTTATTAAGCTTTCACCCAGATGCGGCCACCTTGATGTGCCGACTCTATGCAACCACCTTCTTGAGTAGATTTTTCGCGAGCACAAAGGATTGCATAGCCTTACAGCCACAATCTCTTATGCGTTCGGACGTTAATTTCTTCGGATCGCATTTTCGCCTTACGTCAATGCATTTTTCTGCATAAAATACGTAAGTTAGCTATTTTAATGCGATGGACGCATGCAATCACAGTGTTGTAAACTTAATTCTTTTGGACTCAATATTGTATATTTTAACCATCACAATCCTGCATTGTTTTATAACTTAGCACTGTAATAACATGCATTTATGCCCGTTATCACGCCTCTCGCTCTCGCTCTCACACTGTCGCTTAATGTCGCGTTCTCCACCTTTCTCACTATCGCTCTCTCTTTCCACCTTTCTCGTTGTCGCTCTTTCTCACACCCCTTTCGTTATGCTATTTACAATGTCTATTTACATACCTTTTTTTAGACCTAAAAACACCAATGAAACCAAGTTTAAGAAAAGTTTGTTTCGTTCTTAAAATCCCGTTCTGAAAACTCCGTTTGGTTCCAAAAAACTGCTCTGGAAAACCTCGTTCGATAAAATGACAGTTCAAATGAAATTTAGATTTTAAAGAATTCACCATTACATATTTTGCTTTGTGTTAACGATTTTAAGTTGTATACAGATTTCGCAAAAATTGTCAAATCAATCGTACAGTGAAAAACAATCACATCACAATGGAAGATAAACAGACAGCAAGAGTGAGAGCGAGAAAGTTATCCGGGGTAATTCATGTAATCTCATACTGTGATGACGTAAGCAGAGGGTCAATTGACATTATTTTTTAAAAATTGGTCATTTGACATTTTGGACCCAAAAATTGGGTCATCCATACAAATTTTCCATAAACTTAGCCTGAGTTGAACAAAAATCAGTCCCCCAACTTTTAGTATTTTATCTAAAGGTCCCCAATTTCTAAAAATTAGGAACCGATAATAATTATTCAATTTTAAGTTTAATAGACTTTTTGGCCTATTCGCCAAAAATTGGGATGAATGACAAAAATAAAAGGCTTAAATAATCTTTGACCTCAAATTTGAAAACAAATGAAAAATGGCTTTTTGCTTACGTCAAATACTTGTGAAATTACCATTTTAATCCCTAATCAACCATTCTTTTTCGTTTTTCAGGGTTTTTTTCATGTTCTTCCGCCCGCTTCTTCTTCCTCCACCCACTTCAAGGGTAAAATTGTGACATTTTGAAAATCTAGAAATGGTATTGAAACCAAGCTTAAAATTTAAGGATTAAAAGTGCAATATTTTGAAACTTAAGAACCAAATGAAAACTAGAACTAAAATCCAGAGACCAACGAAGTATTTTTCTTTAATTACAATTTGGGGGATTTTTAAATATAAAAAACTGGGCCAAAATAATTACAATTTGTAGCAAAAAAAACCTACAAAAAGTTGCAGCCCAATCAAATCCCAAAAATGGTGTGAAATACAAAAAAGTCCCACCCGATTTTTCCTCTTCAGCCAATTTTTCCTTCCAACATTTCATCTCCTTCTTTAGCTCGACTTCGTTCACTCTTCTTCTTCTTTGTCTTCTTCTTCTTCTTCTTCTTCTTCTTCTTCTTCCATCATGCTGCTTCACATCGACTTGGTTATTTTCCATCATGATGCTTCTTTGATCGAAGTTGATTGATCTTCCCCAACATTTTTCTATTTAGGTCCATTTATGTTACTATTATTTTAGGTTGTTGAAGCTACAAGAAAAGGAAAACGTACAAAGTTTAGACCAAATATATGTCCAATGTAATTCTATTAGGTAAATAAGGAATTCTATCATTGATAGACAATGATAAAAGTCTATAAAAGTATGTTAGTGATGGTCCATTAAAAAAGAACATGATTGTAAGCTCCATCTTACTTGGGAAAAGAACTGCTCACTGATCTCTGATACCACTTGTTGTCCAAGACGACTATGATCTTCATGTTCACAATCGTAAAACACTCAGATTTAGCGGTTAATAAAAATTCAAGAGTCAGAGGAGGTAGTATGTTGAGGCTTGAAATTCTTCTGTTGTTTACTAAATGGCAGCTCAATCGTGTAGACGAAGCTCCAAGAACTAAACGATAGTTCAATTATGTAAACGATTGGATGAAGTGCTAGACGATCGTGTAGATGACAGTTGACTCGAGCTAGACAATCGTGTAGATGAAAACTGATGAGCTAAACGATAATATAGACAATTGGACATGGAGCTAAACGATATATCAAGCAATGTCTATCACTGTCTAGCAAGCGAGCGCCTATGTGATCATGCAACCCCCACACAATCGTGTAAAAAACTCTACACGATACGATCGTTTAGCAAATGCTATACGATCATGTAGTAAACTCTACTTGATCGCATAACAAAAGCTATCCGATCGTTTTACTTTGTAAAATTTAAAGAAAGCCTTAAAATGAGAATTTTATCCCGAAAAATCCATCAACAATTCATCCACAAATATTTATCACATAAACGCAATGCAGATAAAAAAAAAAAAACCCATAGTTTACTGGTAAATATATTTAAACTACTATCATTGTCTATCAATGTTTAAATATATACTATATACTTTTGAACCCTATCAATTCCATAGTTTACTGATAGACATTGATAGACTTCTATCAGTGTCTATTAACTCTCAACTCAATTACTATAGTGCTATAATGCTTCTAATTTTGATGCCAAAAAATGAATCAACCATGAATAATCCTAATATTGCAACAACTTTTACAAAAAAAAGGAAATCAATATATAAATTTTAATAACCAAAACTGATATACTGTATCAGATGGTAAAAAAAAGAAACACTGACTTTCAAATTGATCATTAGACAAGTTCAGTATCAATAATCATGATCAATTCATCAAGTATCTTCATTTTCAGAATATCTGTGATATACACTGATTGAAAGATATTAGTGGATATTAACACAATGGTACATCAGTGTGAATAGATGATAGACACTGATAGAAATCTATCAGTATATATTAGTGTTTGTGTAAATGGCTATATCACATATTTTAGTCTAGAAAAGGAATATAAACAAAGAAATTCAAGAATTTTATTCATATAAAGATAGTGTTCCATTCACATACAAACTCAATAATAGAAGCAACAAAGGGTAAAAATAACTTTCATAAGTTCTAATATCAATCTAATTGGCAATACAAGGGAAAAAATGAACTATAATGATTACATCATTGAATAATTAGGCGAAGTTTGCAAGTCCTAGAATTGTGACCTTATAATGATAACGACTACATCTTAATGAACTACTTTTAGCTTCACCTATAGATGGAATCCTTTGTTTTTTAGGTCTTCCTGCTGAATGTTTAAAAATAGGAGGCAATGCTCTAATAACATCATCTAAAACCCTCCAATCTAAATGGACTCCAACAGGTTGAACACAACCCATATATGTCCATGACAATGCGTTTGAGTAATAATAATTAGATACATAGGAATAAATATCCATGTTAAGCAGCCGAAGAATAGCAAGTGCATGAGAACATGGAATTTCTTCAAAATCCCATACTCGACAGCTACAAGATCCACAATTAAGCTTTACTAGGAATTGTTTATCACCATCCATTACTGAGTATTCAATGTTGTCAATAGGATGAACCTAATAAATAAAAATGGGAAAAGCAATCAGCACATTACAAACATACCAAATATACAAATAAATAAAAAGTTGTAGAAATCTATCAAGGTTAGGGTGATAGACTTCTATCATGGTCTATCAGTTGACAATGATAGAAATCTATCACTGTTTATCATACTGAATATCATTCTCCTATCAATTTTATAAAGAACACTTACCATGAAACTTCTTGATTGTTCATGTTCATTGCATAATATATTCTCTGCCCAAGGAGTCAAAATTGTTTTCATTGACATACTAGCTTTCCTTCGATCATGAAACCATTTTTGCAGTAAACCTCTAATTGCATCGAGTAAACTTGCAACTGGTAAGTTCCTATTCTCTTTTAAAACAGAATTTACACACTCTGAAGGGTTTGTTGTCATCATTTCATACTTTCTTCTTCAAGATATGCACGAGACCACTTCTCAAATCCTACATTAATAAGGTAACTTCAAATATTTGGAGAAATTGACTCCATAAATCTCGTATTAAACTCAAAGTCATCAACAGTATAAGATTTAGCACAACTAAAGTAAAACTGGTCAATCAATGGATCTTTGAACAACTTCTTCAAATTTCACAGAACATGTTGAATGCACACACAATACTCAACATTGTTAAACACACTAAGATACCCTTTGGAATGCTCAAATGTCGATTAGAGACAATGACAAAATGTTCTCTATCCCTTAAACTAGTTTGTATATGTTCGAAAAACTATTTCCATGATACATCATTCTTAGAATCAAATAGCAAATGTAAGGGGGAAAATATTATTGTTACCATTTAGTGTGGAAGCTGATAATAGAGTACCGCCAAACTTAGACTTAAAAAACATGTCATCAACGGATATGATAGGTCTACAATACCTCCACTCCTCAATAGATGCACCAATAGCCATGAAATAGAATTTAAAATGTACATTTTCATCAATCTTTAAAGCAGTGTACTTTCCTGAAAAAATAATTGATAGCAGCTATCAGTGATAGCTACTCATAGGTAAATGACTAAAAAGCCCACACGCAACCCACTATTTCGCGCTTCTTCTTCCGATTTTCTCATATTGAAAATTATCAGTGACAACAATTGATAGCAGCTATCAGTGATAGCTACTCATAGCTACTATTAGTTACTATTATTAATAACTACTATTAATGATAGCTTTAAATTTGAGAAATATTAATACAACCTTAAAATAGTAACACTAGAAATATCACATTTTAATTTACTATCAGTTTTCAATGGCTATCATTTATATATTTAATCAATTGGAATCAAACTTGAAATATTACAACTAAGGTTATCAGTGGATATCTATGATAAACATAAGTGGTTATCAACTTTTGAAAGGAAACTATCATCTTTCAAAGATGAACATTTAAAATTATAAGTGATAGAAGTCTATAAATAAGAGGTCTATAAGTGACTATATTTAATATTTACCTAAGTAATATTACGAATATCATCAATATCATTCATTTTGTTGATATATATCTAAGTCATATCACTGATATACGGATATCATTGATAGCTTCAATCAGTGGCTATCACCGATAGCTTTTAGCAGTGACTATCAATGATAGACTTCCATAAAATGAAATTGACTTTTATATCATTGATATCATCGATATATGGATATCACCTAAGTTTCATCACCAATATCACTGATATTACTTATATTGTAGCTATCAGTGATAGTTTCTACCATTGATAACATGCTATAGAGATAACTTCTGCCATTTTTTTTACTATCAAATAACATGTCATTGTTGAAAGCTTCTATCACTGATAAACATGCTATTAGTTGTTAACTTCTAGGCATTCCACTTATACTTTAGTTCGAGATTCAACTTTATTAATTAAATTCACTTAGTTGGCTGTCAATAATAGACTTCTATAAGTGGCTATTAATTGTGAAAAAAATTATCAAAGATTAAGCTATCAATGATAGAAAATATTAGTGGCATCACTGATAGACTTTCATTTGCTGTTTATATTTAATATTTTATTTAATAATCAAACTTTATGATTTTCTTGTTGGTGTTAAGTCCTTTATGAATTGAATACTTTCAAATCATGGATACGAAAATCAACCTTATAATTCTTATGGGAAAAAAGGAAGAAACAAAAATCAGATAAAGGAAAGAAGATAAAAAAAAAAGAAGAAGAAGAAGAAGAAGAAGAAGAAGAAGAAGAAGAAGAAGAAGAAGAAGAAGAAGAAGAAGAAGCAAAATCTGAAGAAAGGAAAGGAAATTAAAAAAAGAAGCAAAATGCGGAGAAATGAAAGAAAATTAAAAAAGAAAGAAAGAAAGGAAAGAAACAAAAACAGGAGAAAGAAAAGAAAAGAAAAATAAAAATAAAAAAGGAAAGAGATGAAGAAAAAATCGGAGAAAGGAAAGAAAATAAAAAATAAAAAAAGGGAATAAGAAAAAACCAGATAAAGGAAATAAAATAAAATAAAATAAAGGAAGAATAAAAAACTGGAAGCAAAAACTGGAGAAAGAAAGGAAAATAAAAAAATAAAAAAGAAAGGGAAGTAGCAAAAACCAAAGAAAGAAAATAAAATAATAAATAAAAAAATAGAAAGAAGTAAAAACGGAAGAAAAGAAAGAAAATAAAAAGATAAAAAAAGGAAGATGAGGATATGCAATAAGACAAGACAAAGGAGGAAAAAATTGGAAATTAAAAAAATTTAAAGGTTAAGTAGTCGACACTTATATATTTGCAAATATTTTAAAGAGATGATATATTTTTAGATTTTTTTTCCTTATTTTACTATCTATTACAAATATCCAAAAAAGAACTAGTTTAGTACCTGTTTTTATTTTATTTTATTTATTTAGAGTACAACCCATATCTTTATTTAGGTAATATGACTTTGAACATGTAATCAAAATGGTTATCGATTTGTTTGTGATTAAATTTTGTGTTTAACCATGAACTTTTAGATTTTTGTTGAATAATAACTCCATTAATAACTTTTAGAATTGGCATAATGGTTGTACTATCGACCTCGAGGTTTGAGGTTCGATTTCTCCATCCCATACTTTAATTACAATACCTTTCGAAAAAAGAAATAGGATTTCCAACATATCTAAAAGCTTTCGAATTGGAAGAAACAAAAAAATTAACCTAAATGGGATAAAAAGCCAAAAGCGTAATGAACTACACAGTGATGCATGGTTGCAACACGATGACAAAAAGGGAGAGACATTTTCCAATCGCCTTGCTAAAACAACAATCTCATCAACTGCATTCTTTACTTCAGTAAAGTCTGTCAAGTAGTTATTAATCGATTGACCACCTCCCATGAACTTTTAGATTTTTTTTTTAATATGCAAGTCTTCAAAATTGTTGTAAAAAAAATTTCATAATTTCAATTTTGTGTATACTAAGTATTTAGCATGTAAAAAATATCTAATATATCTCTAAATTTTTTATTTATAGTTTAAGAAGTTTTTGACCTATATGACATTTCTTAAAATTTAGAAATTCATTGAACACAAAATTGAAAATTTAGAGTTGTGCGAACACATAATTCATTTTTTATGTCTAATGAATCTGTTAAGAGAAAAGCAAGGATGTTAAAACTTATTAAACATAAAATTGAAAGTTGAAGAACATTTAAAGACTTTTAAATTTTTAAAACTACATTGGGACCATTGAGAACTTTTTTCCAACCCTCAGAGACTAAAAGTGTTATTTTTAAAATTCTAGGGATCAAACAGACGCTTACCTCAAATTCTAGAGACCAAAACTAAATTTGGCCTAAAGTTTAAAGACATGCATGGCTTAATCTTTGAGACAAGCATATGACTACTGGCAGGATCAACCAGGTAGCATTCCTACATGATATCGCAGCCCACATGATAGCACCAGCCGCCCTTCGGCAGGACGAAAGTAAGCGCCAAATCAACACGAGCCACGAGCGTCATTCGTTCAAGCAATATGCAGAGGCAACATGTTCGAGAGACTTCCCGAGCATATCATGCTGCCAAATGCACTGCATCTGAGAGAGCGAGCACCGACGACACAGGCCGCAACAAGCCTTGGAAAGGCTGAAGCGGAACGTGACGCGAGCTTCCCCATCCCCATTTTGTCCACAGAAAAAAAATCATAAAAAATTCTATTTGAAGACAAATAATATTTGAAATCAATCAATTTTAGGCAAAATATCACATAAGTTTTAGACAATATATCTATTAAAATCCTAAACTAAAAGTTGTATCAATTCCAATCTTAAACATTTGTAAGTGCATTAATTTACCCCTCATTTAGATTTCGTTAAAGAAATATCAATTTCAACCCTTCATTATAACTAGGAAATACGTGCATATGTATGCGAAATTTTGTAGTCAATTTAAAATATAGTAATTTCTTAGCCTGAAATAAATAAAACATTTTCTTTTCATTTTAATTACCATATATTATAAATATTATAAAAAATAGATGTCCATTAGATGCTAATGTTTAGTGTCCATTGACCATGTGTCATACCCCAATTTTTCAAATTGTTGTCCATGTGTCTTGTAATTATTCATTCTTAGTGTCCATGTAATCCACATTCTACTTGTCAAGTTGTCTACAAATAGTGGCATTTGGTGGGTTTTGAAAGACAGGGCAAATTCCAAAAAGTTTGGAGAAAGTGGAGAAATCCACAATTTGTTATTTTATTTATTTTATATATTTATATATATTATGTTTAATTTATTATTTATTTATTTCATATATTTATATTATATTTATTTATTTTAATATTATATTCTATTAGTATCCATATTTCCATTGTGCTCCTCAAATTCACAACACGTTATCAGCACGGGCTCTTGTTGTTTTCCCTACTAAATGTAGGTCCTAAAGGTATGTCAGTTTTCCCTCTTCGTTATAATTAATAAAATTAATGTTGTTTTGCATATTTAATATCTATTAAATTTCTAAAATAAATACCATATTTTATGATAGTGTTGCCATGACAAATCTCACAAAATTAGAATTTGTCACTCTAGATATTAACGATAATAATTATTTGTCATGAGTATTTGATGTCAAAATCCACCAAGATGCTATGAATCTTGGAGAGATTATTAAAGAAGGAAATACAACATCCAGTCAAGACAAAGCAAAAGCTATGATTTTTCTTTGTCATCATCTCCATGAGGGATTGAAAATGGAGTATCTTACAATAAAAGATACCCGTATATTGTGAAAAAAATTTAAAAGAGAGGTATGATCATAAAAAAAATAGTTATTCTTCCTAAAACTCGTTATGAGTGGATGCAGCTATATGATTTTAAATCAATAAGTGATTACAACTCCGCATCATTTAAAATCAGTTCGAAATTATTATTACGCGGAAAGAAAATTACTGATGCTGATATGTTAAAGAAGACATTTTCTACATTTCATGTCTCGAATATGCTCCTGCAGCAGCAATATCGAGAGAAAGATTTTAAACATAATTTTGAATTAATTTCATGTCTTCTCGTGGCCGAACAAAATAACGAGTTATTGATGAAAATCATGAATCTCGACTAACCAAAACGACACCATTCCTTGAAGTGAATGCTGTGAATTTTAATAATAATCATGGTCAAGGTCGTGACCGTGGCAGAGGAAAAAAAATTATTTTCGTGGTGGTCATTCTAATCATTCAAATTTCAAAAGAACCACACAAAATGATGATCACAAAAGAAAAGCTCCACAAGATAAGAGTTCAAAAAGTGTTGAAAATAAATTATTCCAATGCAGAATGACTGGGCATTGGTCACGTACCTATCGTACGTCAAAGCACTTAGTTAGAGATCAAGCCTCCCCGAAGGAAAAAGAGAAAAATGTGGAAGAAAATTTTGCATACCAGGATAATGACATATTTGACCTATCCCATATGAAAATTTTGGATGTGACAGACTTCTTTGAATCTCTTGAAGAGAAAATAAGCAGAATCGATGGAACGTCAAGTATTTCATTTGACTTTAAAAATATCTAGATTTAATGTTTTTTTTTTCATCTTCATGTTAACCTTTGTATATTCCAAATGTTATTTTTCTTATTGTAATTATTTTATTTTAATGAAGAAACTTGGATCATTTACATATGTTGGGTGACTAAAAAATGAGCAAAGAAGATCTATGTCTGGCAGACAGTGCAACTACACATACAATACTTACAAGTAGAAAATATTTTTCCAAACTGACAATGTTGGAAGCAAAAGTCAATACAATATCGGGTTCTACAAACCTGATTGAAGGCTTTGGAAAAGAAAATATTATTTTGCCTATAGAAAGAAAATTTACAATTAACAATGCATTGTTCTCTAGTCAATCAAAGAGAAAACTACTTAGCTTTAAAGATATACGTTGCAATGATTATCATATTGAGACTGGTAGTAAGAATAATGTGGAATATCTATATATCATATCTACTATCGCAAATAAAAAACGTATATTGGAAGAGTTGTCTACTTTATCTTCTTAATTATATTATACTCATAAACGAGTAATTGAAACATATGCAACAATGAACCTAAAGTTCATGAATCCAGACATATTTACAATTTGGCATGACCGATTGGGTCATCTAGGATCTATAATGATGGGGAGAATTATTGAGAATTCAAATGGACATCCATTGAAGTGCCAGAAGATTCTTCATTCTAATGAATTATCATGTGATGCTTGCTCCAAGGAAAATTGATAATTAGACCATCACCAACTAAAGTGGGGATTGAATCACTTGCATTTTTAGAATGAATTCATGGCGATATATGTGCACCTATTAACCCACCAAGTGGACCATCTAGATATTTATGGTATTAATAGATGCATCCAGTAGATGGTCACATGTGTGCTTATTATCATGTCGAAATCTTGCATTTGCAAGATTACTTGCTCAAATAATTAAATTAAGAGTACAATTTCCTGATTATACAATTAAGACCATTCTTCTTGATAATGCTAGTGAATTTACATCCCAAGCTTTTGATAATTATTGTATGTCAATTGGGATAAGTGTTGAACATCCTATAGCTCATATTCGTACACAAAATGGTTTAGCTTAATGATTCATAAAACGTTTGCAGTTAATTGCTAGACCATTGCTTATGAGAGCTAAGTTTCCTACATCTGTATGAGGACATACTATTTTGCATGCAGTATCACTTGTACGCATTAGGCCAATAGCTTATCATAAGTACTCGTCATTACAATTAGCTTATGACCTAGAGCAAAATATTTCCCATCTGAGAATTTTTGAATGTGCAATATATGTTCCAATTGCTCCACCACAACGTACAAAAATGGGTCATCAAATGAGGCTAGAAATATATATTGGATATGATTCCTAATCAATTATTAAATATCTTGAACCCCTGATGAGTGATGTATTTACTGCACAATTTGCTGATTAATGAGACAAATTTTCCAACATTAAGGGGAGGAATTAAGAAGTTGGAAAAAGAAATTACATGGAATGCATCGTTATTGTTTCATTTAGATCCCCATACAGATCAATGTAAACTTGAAGTCAGAAGATAATTCATTTGCAAAATATAGCAAATCAGTTACCAGATGCATTTATAGATGCAAAGAAACTAAATCACATATACTAGCTGCAAATGTTTCATCGAAAATTGATATCCTAACATAGCAAATTGTCACTAATGAGTCTGGAACACACCAGAAGTGTGGTAGATCAATGGGTTCCAAAGATAAAAATTCTAGGAAAAGGAAATAATTAATAGTTAAGAAGACTTGGTTAAGGATGTAAATACCCATAAAGAAATCCTTAACATGACAAGTGAAGAAGGTGAAATACCTAAAGATAATAATGAGATTTCAATAAACTATGTCATGACAGGAAAAAGATAGAAATGAACTCATATAGTTATTGACAACATTTTTGCGTATAATGTTGCTCTTGATATTATATCTGAAAATGAAGATTCTAAACAAAAATTTGTTGAAGAATGTCGATATAAGATTGACTTCAGTGGAAATAAGCAATCAAGATAGAATTAAACTCATTTTCAAAACATTAGGTTTTTGGACCAGTAATCCGAATACCAGAAGGTGTCAAACCTGTGGGATACAAATGGGTATTTGTAAGAAAAAGAAATGAAAATAATGTGGTCACAAGATATACTGCAAAACTAGTTACACAAGGTTTTTCACAAAGACCTAGTATTGATTATGAGGAGACGTATTATCTGGTGGTGGATGTAATTACATTAAGATATTTAATTGGTTTGACTGTGTATGAAAATATGGACATGCATCTTATGGATGTAGTCATAACATATTTATATGGATCTCTTGATAATGATATTTATATGAGAATCCTCAAAGAATTTAAGGTACCTGAAATATATAAATCAAATTCCTAGGAATTGTATTCAATAAAGTTACAAAGATAGCTATATGGATTAAAACAATTAGGATGAATGTGATACAATCGTTTGAGTAGATATTTGTTGAAAAAAGGATATCAAAACAATCCAAAATGTCCATGTGTTTTTATAAAAAAATCATAGTTAGAATTTGCTATTATAGCTGTATATGTTGACGACTTAAATATAATTGGAACTTCTGAAGAGTTTTCAAAGGCAATAGAATATCTTAAGAAAGAATTTGAGATGAAAGATCTCGGAAAAACAAAATTAGCATTTAGCATATGTGATATTTGTTCAACAATGAACTTATAAGGAAAAGTTTTGAAAAAAAATTATATGGAGAAAACACATCCATTGAACATTCCAATGGAAGTTCATTTATTAGATGAGAAGAAAGATATATTTCGACATCGAGATGATAATGAAGAACTTCTTGGTCATGAAGTACCATATCTTAGTGCAATTGTTGCACTTATATATCTTGCTAATAATACAAGACCAGATATTGCATTTTAAAAAATTTATTAGCAAGATATAGTTTTTCTCCAACTAAAAGATATTGGAACAGAATTAAGCATATACTCCGTTATCTCCGAGGAACAATTGATATGAGTTTGTTTTATTCAAATAAATCGAATTTTGATCTGGTTGATTATGTAGATTTTGGATATTTATCTAATTCACACAAAGTTAGATCTCAAATAGGTTATCTATTCACATGTGGAGGAACTGCTATATCATGGCGATCGGTGCAACATACCATAACAACCACTTCCTCAAATCATGCTGAAATTCTTGCAATTCACGAGGCTAGTCGAAAATGTATATGATTAAGATTAATGAATTATTACATTCGTGGAACATGTGGTTTGTCTTCTAGTAAAAATCTTCCAATAATATTATACGAAAACAATACAACATGTGTATCTCAAATCAAAGGAGGATATATTAAAGGAGATAGAACAAAACATATTTCACTAAAGCTTTTATGCACTTATGATCTTGAAGAAAATGGTGACATCACTATACAACAAATTTGTTCAAAGATAACCTGGCAGATTTATTTACAAAGTCATTACCTACAACAACCTTTGAAAAATTGGTGCACAACATAGGAATGTGGCGACTTGGAGATCTCAAGTGATGTTTCCATGAGAGGGAATAAATGTAATGTATTCTTTATAAGAGTATTAGATTATATGAAATATGTACTCTTTTTCCTTTACAAGGATTTTTTCTCAATGGGTTTTTCCTAATAAGATTTTAATGAGATATATTTTATATATATAATGGGCATCTAAGGGGAAGTATTATAATAAGATAAAAAATAAATACCCATTAATTGCTCATTGTTAGTGTTCATTGACCATGTGTTATGTCCCCATTTTTCAAAATGTTGTCCATGTGTCTTGTAAATACTCATTCTTGGTATCCATGTAATCCACAACATGCTTGCCAAATTACCTATAAATAGTGACATTTGGGGGGTTTGGAAAGACTACATTAGGCAAATTTCAAAAGTTGGAGAATGGAGAAATCCATAATTTGTTATTTTATTTACTTTTGTTATTTATTTTATTTTATATATTTATATATGTTAAGTTTGATTTATTTTTAACATTTATTTTTTATTATTTAGTTATTCCATATATTTATATTTTATTTGTTTATTTTAATATTATATTTCATTGACATCTGTGATCCCATTGTGTTTCTCAAATTCACAATACCATAAACTTTTAAAGTTAAAAAATGTAACAATTTTTTTTTAACATATTTTCATATTATCGATTTTTTAAGAATAAAGTATTCTATATTGCATCGTACAAAAAAAACATTGTTTTGTTAGTAACTACTTGAAGAGAATGATGAAAGAGGATTTTATGAAAAAAATTAAAAATTAAATAGTAAGATATTTTCCTCCCCATAAAATCTTGTAATTTTAATTTAAAGTAGCTAAAAGATGTTTAGTTTTTGTTTAAAGATGATTTTGTTATAAAACATTATTTGCAGTTTGTTATAATCTTCATTAAATTTATGTAAAAGTTTAATACAATATAATAAAAAAATTAAGATTATATTTTAATTTTAGAAAACCAATACAATACATGTAAAAGTTTAATTTGAAAGCTAAACATTACTTTTGGAATTAAGTAATCTCAATTTTCTTAATTATTTTAAAATATTTATTCTAATTTTTAAGTAAAAATTCAATATTCTTGACTAATTTATGCACATGTGTATAATTTAAATCTCCGAACTTTTTATATATAGATTTACTTTATTACTTGTCTTTTTAAAGATCTTGTATATTTTCTCCCAAATTTTTGCTATACAAAGGGCTGCTTGCAAACATAACATTTTGGCCCAAACTAATGGTAGATATAGTATTAACAAAAAAAAAAAAAAAAAAAAGCAAATATTGCCAAATTTGATTCAGCCCATGGAAAAAGACTAAAATGCCCATCAATTGATGATCAAACCACATCCATTCATCGATGATTCACCTTTCCAAATCCCTAGCCAATCGATTATCTTAAAATGGTGATCTTCTTCAAACGGCAATCCCTAGCCCACGATCAATGTTAGGGTTTAATTTCTTTCTTTGTTTGCTAAATAAACCTTAACCCAATTGATCTTCTTCAAACGAGATCTTCATTTCCAACATTTGCCAAAACCTTAACATCTACCAATCGAAAAACTCTAACATCTTTGTTTAACATCCGTCATCAACTCAAGCATCTCGTCGTTGATCTTCCAATCTCTGAAACAAAGGTGAGATGCTTGCTTATTACTTCTTCTCTCTGTTTTATAGATTTTGAACATGTAACATAAGTTGATTGAACTTATGTGTAGATTGATTATTATACTATTTCTTGTTTTTTTATTAGAGTCTAATGGTGATTGAAATCTACTTCAATAAGTTTGGGATACCTTAAACTTCAATAGGCTTGAAATTGGTCATAGAAATCTGTCTGTCTTTTGTTTTTTGATTGGGGTACTTTAAACTTCAATAGACTTAAAGATTGTTGAAAGAATTCTATTTGTTTTTTGTTTTTTTGTTTTTCATTGGGGCCTATCGGTGATAGAAATCTTTTTGTTTTTTGTTTTTTGTTTTTCAATTGGCTTAAACTTCAATTGGTTGGGGTACTTTAAACTTCAATTGAAATCAGTGATACAAATATATTTGTCTTTTATTTTTTGATTAGGGTACTTTAAACATCCATAGGGTTGAAAAATGTTGAATAATTTGTTTTTTTTTTTTTTTTGTTTTTAATGAAATGTAAGTAAATGTATAGTTTCACTCTTTTTTTTTTTTAAGTTTTTGTTGATTAGAGTCTATCAGTGATAAGTTTCTATCATTGATATACTTGATAGATGTTGAATTTATTTTCATGCATAATTCCACAGTTTTTTTTGTTTTTTTATTAGAGTCTGTTAGTGATAGGTTTCTATCACTGATAGACTCTGATCAATAAATCAAACATGCTATCACTGATAGACTTGAAGTGGTGAAGTCTATCAGTGATGGGTTATCACTGATAGACTTTACCATTTCAAGTCTATTAATGATAGAAACATATCGGTGATAAGTTTATCAATGATAGACTTTACTACTTCAAGTATATAAGTTATAAGCTCTATCATCGATAAACTTGAAGTATTTAGTTTGTTGGTTGAAGTGTTTATTACTATTTTAACATATTGATAATTGAAAGACACAACTATGGAAAGCGAACAAAAAAGGGGGGAAAAAGAACTATGGAACTTGAAGAATCATTAGCCTAAACTGTCAAAGAAGATGTTGGAGAATGAAAATGACCAGAAGGTTGCAAGAGAATAGAAGAATGCAAAGGACCAAAAGAATACAAAAGACCAGAAAAAAACTTTTCCAAAGCAAACAAAGCATTCTCCTAGAATCAAGGACTGTGCCCCTAGTTTTGACTTAAAAATCTCCCAGATGTAATACTATAGTTGTGACTTAGTTTTAAGGATATTGTACTACTTTAATATTGTGGCTATTATAGTACCTTAGTTTTTGTGGATACTGTAGCATCAGTAATTGAAAAAAATCCACGATAGATTTCACAGTGACATTAATTTCATTTGTAGTTGATTTTGTCATATAAATATAGAAAAATGATAGATCGTTAGTTGAATCATTACAAATTATGTCCCTTTTTGCTTTCTTCTTTAAAGTTCTAAGGACTAAACCCTTGTTATTATTGAAGAAACCCTGTGAAGAGACCATAAAGCAGAAGCGAATCATCCCGATTTTTCCAAATTTTATAGAGACAATGAAATTATGCATTTAACCTAGAAAATTACAACATGCACAAAACAATACAAAGAATAATTAAAATAGGTTTCAAAACCCTTACCTTTGAAGAACGAATCTTCACTGAAAAAATCCCTTGAACAATTGGACAGCACCACAATGGCTTCCGCGGTATTCTCTGGGTGAGAATCTAGGAGAGTGTGAGGCTCTGGTTATTTTGGATTTATGAGAGGGATAGAGATTGAGTGAGAGAATCCAGAGTAAGAAGGAAGGGGATTATCATAGAACCTTTCTATGTTTTTCAAGAAAACGTTTGTATTCAGTTTTCACAAAGGTGGGATACCCCTACTCTCATGTCTGAGAGAGTAAAAGGTGGGGAGGACTTCCATAATTAGTTTTTTTAATTAAAATAAAATTAATAAAATTATTTTAATATATATATATATATGTGATAACTACTTTATCATATAATATATATTAAACTATATGTTATATCAAATATAACATATAATATCCCATACAATATAACCTATAGTTTAATTCTCTCAACAACGATATTTAATGTAAATCTCATTTATATTAAATTTAATTATATGAATCCAATTCACATAATAATATTTGAATCATATTCAAATATCTAATTTGTCTCAAATAAATACTTAATATTATAATGTATCAAATACATTATAGTAATTTTATCATATA